>NW_006239181.1:467292-497434 GCF_000226075.1 Solanum tuberosum | reverse complement strand
AAAAAAGCAGCGATTTTTAATTTAAAAAAATAAAAAAAAAATTTAGATGAAATCGCTGCTAGGGCAGCGATTTTGTCATTTTGTCAGAGGAAAATCGCTGCTGACGCAGTGATTTTGCCCTTTTGGTTAGAATAAAAAGTAATGTGCCCTTTCGGAATTTTTGACAATTTTTTTTGCCCTTTAGGCTCCGGACTCGTTTAAAGTCCTTAATTAAAAAGTCTTCTCACCAATTTTTCTCTTTTTAAAAAGTTGAGCAGTGACAACAAATTAAAGATGGGGTATTAATTATTATCTTAAAACGAAAAGAAAGAAAGTAAAATTTTAAAATTAGGTACTCCATCATTACATGGTCAAGTTTTCAAAAAAGCAAGTCTATAACACCGACCAATTTCATTTTATTAAAAAAAAAAAAAAGATAGGAAATATTCCCACTAATTATTTATTTATGAATTTTAATCCGGACAACAAAGAAAATGACAATGTTGCTTTAGAAATTGAGTGGATAAAACAAAAATTGTGAACATTTTAATGTTAATTCCGCCGTTTATATCAGTTAATGACAATTACCTTAACCATGATTTGTGTGTCTTGGAGGAAAAATTTCCCCACATTAGCCACATAAATATATTTAAAAATAAGGCATTATTGAAACATAAGACCTTTATTAATCACTGATCCACAAGACTCGATCCTTCTTTTTTCAATTAAAATACAAGAAAGAAATAAAGAAAAAGCAAAGATTTTTTTTATCAATTTATCGATTTTTTTTTAATTAATAAAATTTGAAATGGAGTTTGAAAGACTAATCTGATTCTAATAATAAGCTACCCTATGCTCCAATCAACTAACTGTAAATGTTTTCTTTTTCTTTCTTTTTTAGCAATATCAATCAACATGAAAGCTATGAGCAGTGTTACATAATAATTTCCTATTATATGATTAATACTTTAGAAACATTTCTTTTATGAAAATATCAAATTAAAGTGTAAGGAGTCTACAATGTTAAGAGGGGCCTAAAAGATTTTTATTTTTGAACTATTGAAGGGGGACATGTATGTCATTATTTGGCTATACATTAGTACTGTCTGGGGTTGCCTTTGCCAGCATATTTTTCTTATAAAGCACCTCATAAAAATCAACAAAGGTCATAAAAAACAACATAACATGTTACAGTGTCCCTTACAGATACTCTTTATGTTAACTATGATTAATTAATATAACATGTTGGATCAAAACTTTTATCAATGTAATGACTATGCTTGGCCTCCCAAATATGGTCCATCATGTTGATTTACAAGAATGTCCTTAAATGTGGCGGTCTTCAATTTTTGACCTCGTTTACCCCATGGGCAAAACTTCAAGTTTTACTTTTGACCTTGAAGGTTGAATTAAGACAAGTGGGGGTCAAAAGTTTAAGATCACCTATTTCCAATAACAAGCTATTGGGCGTAATTTCCTGCATTTCCAACATGAACTTGAGGCCCAAAATTAACAAATAATCTTAAAAGGAACAATAGCTGCATTACTGTAGATGGCTCATGGCTATCTGGACCCAAAATGTAACACTCAGCAACCATGGGCCTTACGAAAATTTGTTGGGCCTAAATGAAATATTGAACAAGTATGGCACTATGGCTCAAATATTGTCCTGATTTTTCTACAAATTATCATGAGTTTAATGTAGTGAGAAAATTTTAATACTACCACCTATTCTTCAGATTATGATATGAGATTCAAAATAAAGTTTCTGGCTAGGATCAAATCAGGTAAATGTACTACTCCCACACACATAGTCATGCTACTAACAAAAGAATCTGACACTTAACAGTTGCCTCTATATGGAAAAAATGATATACTTTGCCTTACTCCCTTTATCTGAACTGTCAATCCTCATTTCTCTGAACTACTCAACTGGTCAAATCACACTTTTCTTACACCCTTCAACACCCCAACCCCCCTAAACCTCCTATCTAAAGAACACAAAAACACTCAACACACTGACATTTCTGAGGGTCTGTTGTGTTTTGTACTGAGATGAAAGGACAAGCTAGCTAGTGTACCCCATGTTCTTGCTGCAGCTGTTACTGAGTCATGTATTTGGTGCCTGCATTTCTCTTTACTAGTGCTACTGTGGCTGATATTTAGCCATTTGTAGGATGATCCTTTTGAGGTAAGTTATTAGTAAGACTTAAAATAGAAACAACAAGTTTCAACTTCATTTGACAAAAGAGAACAAACTAAACACTGCTACTTACCTGAAAAATGTCTGCTACTGTCCAGGACTTTGAGCTTGTGAGAATTCAGGTCATTCACTTAGTTCTCATTAGTTCTCTCATTTTCCACTTAATTAGTTTTCTCATTAGCCTTCTTTAACTACTGCTTTGTATTTTTTTGTTTACAGACTTGTGTTCTTAAAGTACAGATCAACTGTCATGGATGCTTGCAGAAGGTGAAGAAACTGCTTAAAAGAATTGAAGGTACTCTCATTTTTCACTTACTATAAGTTACACTAGTAGCATCTACCACCTTTTCTCCAACATGCACACCAGGAAAAATTAAAAGAGAGGGTGAGCAAAAATTATTGCTTTGGCAGATCTTAACAAAAGAACAGAGGAAGTTCATACTTTAGAATAAAGATTATTTACATTATTGACAAAACATTTGGTTTCAGGGGTTTATCAAGTGAAAATGGATGTTGATGAACAAGTGGTCATAATATCTGGGAATGTGGACTCAGCAACACTGATCAAGAAGCTAAACAAATCTGGAAAACATGCAGAGCTTTTATCAGAAAACCCAATGGAAAACCAAGAAACAGAACTACTCTACAACTGGTTGAATGATGACTTTCACCAAAACCAGGGAGGTCTAAGCTGGTGTGACGATGAGAAGACTCAAAACAGAGAACTCCTTGACTGGCTCAATAATACCAAGCATCAAAACCAAATGCACAGCTTGTACAATTCTCTTGGAGCCTCCAAGAGACGGCCTATGTGTGCCCCTACTGAACGAGGCTTCGATCATTGGGGCAACAAACAGTTTTTGGACCAGAGTATTGGAAATGACTCTCTCTCAGGTGAGGCAAATCGGAATCTTTTTGCACTAGGAAACATGGATTATCCGTACAATGTTCAGGAAGAAAGCATCATTAACAATGCAGATTTCGGAAGAACTTCTGCATTTGGATATCTCCAAAGTCTACAAGGTAGAAGAAATTCAATGGTTGATTTCCAAGGTCTCCGAGACAGTAATCCTAGTTTTTATCCAAACCAAGGTCTCAGAAGTATTAATTCCTGTTTTGCTAATTTGGGAAGTGAAGAACCAGGTCTACAGAACTTACACACTGCTCAAGGGGAATATGGATATCAACCAAGGCCATTCAGTGAGATGAATGACATGCAAGCTTTCCATTACAAACATCCATCTTCAACAATGAACTCTTTTTTTGATTACCCTCCAACAATGATGAACTCTTACAGGCAGAATAGCCATGACAATGGCATTGGCAACATCATCAATGATATTTACACATATCAACCAGGAAGGATTCTCAATCAGACACCCTATGGTGTCTTCCCACCCAACATCAGCCATTCTTGGAACATGAATAACTATAACAATTGAGAGACTTACCATCCGTACCAATATATATATATAGATTAGATTTCAGTTTTCACATATAAACAACTATGGTTTGTTTTGTCCTTTCTTGTTTGAAGTAATTTCATTTTTATACATTGACGGTGTAAATCTTTGTTAACACTATCCTAGTATGATACACTATTGTAATAACCTAATAGGCAACATGCTTTATTTGCCAAGCTACTACAAGTAATTTCACTTTTATACATTGACGGTGTAAAACTTTGTTAACATTATCCTAGTATTATAAACTATTGTAATAACCTAATAGGCAACATGCTTTATTTGCCAAGCTACTACAAGTCCACCGTTTATGCATTCAAATGTTGTAGTGATACTCCCTAATTTCAGACATAGGCAAAACCCCAGTGAAAGGCAACTGTTTAGCCTTTATTCCTGTTAGCTGCTTTGCAATATAGAGAAATCACAGTTGCAGTAAACAAGCATTAATGTGAAACTCTAAAAGTAGGTATAGAGCAATTAACTTATCTCAAACTGTTAGTTATGAAATCCGAGTTCCCATTCAGCAGTAAGAATAAGTAATCTAAGTAAATGGTCTACATAAAGCAATCATGAGGAATTTACAGAAAGCAGTAAGCAATTCCATCAACAGCTGCCACATCTTCTTCTTGAAATGAATTATCTCTCATCCAATAGTTAAAGAAACTTGGAATCAGCCACTAAGAAATAAATCTATTGGTACAATGTTTAAATGCAAAAAAGAAAGGTGTCACCATGAAGCTATCGTTTCCGTGCTTTCCTACGCCTAGATTCTGTTTTCTGCCATTTCTTTCTACGTACCAATTTGCTCTTTGGTTTCAGTTTTATTTCAGGAGAGAACTCAAAGTTTGGATCTCTCATACGAGCTTGTATGTCTTTGAAGAATTGCATATTCAATTTCTTAGGTCCTCCCTGTCTCAATTCAGCATATTCTGGTCCCGAAATGATGTTCTCAAAAGCACCAATCAGAATGTCCAAATCACTCATAACCTCCCAAACATTGATGTAACGCCCATCCGGTCCCTTTTTCAACTTCTTAAGGGCATTTTCCACAGCAATTTTTCTAGCTTGCTTTCCCGGAGATAACTCTTCAGGTTCCTGCTCAGATTTCAAGGCTTCAGAGAGTGTTCTATATTTAGGTTTTTCCTCAAACTCAAACAGTTTATCAATGTAACTATCACTCTTTATGTTTGGGTATGGTTCAGTAGGAATATCATCATCATCATCTCCCTCACTACCAGTCCATAATGTCTTCTCATCATCACTATCAGACCACAGACTTCTCAGTTCGTCACTATCATCTGCATCAATAGGACCATCTTGCGCTTTTGCTCGTTGTTTGGCTTTCCTAATCTCTTTTCTGAGACGGCTATGACTATCACCTTTATCAGAGTCACTTTCATCTTCACTTGCTGTCCATAGACGGCTCTCTTCATCATCCATTTGTTTTGCCCAGGCTTTCTTAAACTCATCTGGTTTAGGTATACCACCACCAAATAGATCATAGTTGGAACGTCTGTTACGTGCATATGATCTCAACACTGCATCAATTATAGAACCTCTTGAATTTTGTTTGCAAGTTATTATACTTGCAAGAAGAAGAAAAGCCAAAATGCTATGTGCAGAAAGTACTCCGTATTACAGTATTAAAACTAGATGCCTTGACTTGTGGCCTATATCAAGAAGTTATATGCATATCAAGTCCAGGGACTAAATTATAAAATATTGTGGCCACTTCAAGGAATGGTGAATTTTAAAAATTGGATGAAATTTCAAGGAAAAAAGAGGCCAAATCATGTAGCACAAGCACTAAAATATTCTATCGATGTATAACAAACCTACAGAACTAAACTTTAACAAAAATCTTCCAAATTTATATGGTTTAGTTTCATTCAAAGAACAGAAGAAACAACTTCAAGAAACAATCAGACTGCCAACTGAAAAGCACTAACGAAAAGAGAAGTGTTCAAGTACTGGGCAGACACATAAAAGTAAGTAAATTTTAAGGCGAGCTGAAATTTATCAACAGGTGAAGTATGGATTGCCTAAAAGATAACAATAATGGAAACACAGCCCTAAGATTCTTAGATAAATATAGAAATGTTAGAATTTAAGGGTCCTTTTTTAACTGAACATGTGATTATCATCAGCAAATCTCAATTGATAGAGTATCTGCAAAATCCCGTCACAAGAAAGGCATGCAAATTTGTTTCAGGAAAATTATCTTGAAAGCAGAGGTGTGATAAGACTTCTTCATGACTATTCAATTGAAATATGCTAATCCATACTTCACCTGTTGATAAATTGCAGAGGTGAGCTGCATTTTGATTTCCAATCGTAGTAATTTCTCCTTTAATGGTATTAGCAAAGAAGTTTGAGGACAGGAAAATTATCTTGATTTCCTAACACATACATGTAGCAGACTCGTTGAAAGAAAAAAAAGTTCAGAAGAATTCTGAAAGGCAAAACACAAATTCTTGTCCAGGAACATGGTTCAACAGCAGAGGCACAAGTAGTAGCACTTAAGAAGCAAAATATTGAGGTAGAAACATATATGTGTTGTAAAAATATTCACTAGGCGACTCGATGCTAGGTTAAAACTGATTCACTTGATAGGAGATTATACACACTGTCCTACAACTGAGCAACCCTTATTCAGAATCTGTCCTTGGACTGCCTTGGAGCAGTCGAGGGTTTTTAATGAGAACTCCCACTAACAGATTGTCCACGTGAAAAGAAGCCTCATCTCCATCACTTATAATACTCTTGAATGTCCAAACCGGTGCCTTACAATTTACAAACACCAGCAATATATAACAGAGAGGGAAAATCAGCTTCGAGCTCTATCACTTTTACCAATTAGGTTGACAGGCGTGCAGAGAACTAACCTTGCAATTGGAGCATAGGATAAAAATAGCCACGGGGTACAGTGTGTGGATGAGACTGGAATGTGCTGGATAAGATTGGTGGTTGTAATTTGACTCCAGTAATTGATCTACACATGCAGGAAACTGTACAAAGACGAGAAAACCTTCGAGCCATTTCCCCGATTTGTGCAGAGAAAAAAACATACAACTCAACCCCAATTCCGCATCAGCTTCTTTAAAGGAGAAATAACTACAATTGGAAATCAAAATACTCATTATTATTTGGAAAAAAAAGAAGAGGAAATTAAGTAGAAATTATTACATAGTTGATAGTACCTGTCCTCAAACTTCTATGCTAATACCATTATGTCCATTATTGGACTCAGGATTTAAGCTATCAGAACATATAAACTCTTTGGTTCAAGAACTACATGGGCACCCACCACTTACACTCATAGACATCTCACCACAAGGTTGACACTTGACTATATGCAATTAAAATGAAAAGCTTGTCTACCCTGACAGAGTGTTCAACATCAACATAAAGGTACTCATTACTGAGATTAAACAACTTAAGAGTAAATAAACTAAATTAACCTTCAAGACAAGCTTTGAGAGTCTCAATGAACTTGGAAAAGTTCTATCTTTTCAAGGGCCTTGAACACATCCTCTGTACTAATCGTTTGCTCCTACACTCCTTGAGTATATCGTTTCCACAGCAACTACCTAACAGAAAAGTTTCAAAACAATGAGCGAAATGAAATGAAACATCTGAATTTTTTTTGGAAAGACAACTAGTAATTAATTCTGTTTCTGAAATAAATTTTTCTATAACCGAATGAAAAATGTAATTTTTGCTCAAGTTCAACAATCAGTCAATTTATTCACTTCAAAAAGCTAATCTACGCAACCAATTACTTAGGTTTAAATTTGGATTTCATCATATAATCTTCTTCATTTTTTTTTATTTCATCATATAATCAGCAAAAGCAACAGACCCGATAAAAATGAACCTTCATTTGTGCAGCGACAATTATTGAGCAAACAAAGTAGGAAAATCTGAACGGAAGCTCCAATGGACCTTATAATCCTTGTTTCGCCGGAAAAAGAACTAACCGGCGGACGGGCCGTAAGAGAATGAGTAAAAGAGTGAGGGAAACAAAAATAAGCAAATTCTCCTATGAAAGAAACCCAAATCCCGCTCTCAACATATATACTCCACCGGTACCAATTTAACTTCCCTCCTATCTCGTTTGGATTGACTTAAACAAATAATTTTTAAATAAAAAATAAATAACTTTTAAGTAAAAAAAAAAGAGTAGGGGACTCCCTTATACCCTATTTGGATTGGCTTGAAAAAAATATTTTTAAATAAAAATAAATGACTTTTAAGTCAAAAAATAAAAAGTGGGGGAGATCTATTTTTGGTTTTTAAACTAATAAAATTATCCGCGCTTCGCCCAGGATTTAATATCATAAAATTTATAAAATAATACTTAAAACCTATCGGGCATTAAAACTAAAACACTATATTATCTTATATACAAAATTACGTAGTAACAAACATTAATAATGTAAAGGAAAATGAAAATTATTATTGTACATCTTATATATTTAATTGTGAAGAAGAAGAAGAAGAGGAGGAGGAGGTTTAGAATTTCCGTTGTGTTAAAATGAAAGAAAATCTCTATATTTATCGACAACTAAGGGTAGTGTGAACAAATAAGTAGGGGACTCCCTTATACCCCATTTGGATTGGCTTGAAAAAAATGACTTTTAAGTCAAAAAAATAAAAAGTAGGGGAGACCTACTTTTGGTTTTTATCTTATTTTAAATTATTTTAAGTTATGTTTAACCTTGTCAAACACTTTCTAACTTATTTTAAGTCATTTTTTACTTAATGAAAGTTATTTTTATATTTGTCAAATACCTCTAGAAGTAATAAATTGGCTTTAAAATAGGGTTGATCAACTTTTAAGCCAATTCAAACACCTGTATGACTGACCACCGACTTTAAATTTTTAAATTTTATGATATTATAGATGTGTGGGGTGATTTTCTCTATTATTAATTAAATTGAAATAAGCATGTACTTTATAAATTTTTATGGTCTTAAATATTTTAGACAAGATGTTGAAATTGAAAAACTAACTAAACATAAAAAAAATAAGAAAAAGTTTGGGATATGTTAAAAAAAATAGTCACTTGAGACGGAAGAGTATGCTTCTACTTTTGGGTGCACAACCTTTACAGAATATAATTTTTTTGTTTTAAAGTTAAGATACATCACTTTGATAAATCTATTTACAAAAAAATGCACGACTTATATTTATTTTGATATAAATAAATACTGATTGCAAGTAAGTTTAAATGTAACTCCCTTCTGTTTTTTCCTCAAATGCCATCTCCCTTGGCGTTCCATGATATGGCCAAGTCTTTTCTACTATTGCTGCGTACCTAAAATATGTTATACAAGTAAAAGACAAGCGACGAGCAAATTCACTGCTTACTGGTCAGGCATTTTCTACTATTATTCCGTGCCTCAAAAAATGTTATACAAGTTTAGACAAGAGACGAGCAAACTCACTGCTCCCCAATTCGAGATTAAATGGAACACATGAACAAATAGCTCAGAAATGCCAGACATGAAAGATGAGTTATGGTATTTAGCAGCTTAGGCAATTCCCGGAACAGAGTTCTAATACTCATTACATGCTCATCTTGGACATGTGAAAAACGAGTAGCTGCCCTTTCCAGTTGTCATAGTTGTATAAAGATTAATAGTTACATGATTCTCTAATGATAAGTTTACACAAGGCGAAAGTAATGTCCTTCAGTGATCAGCATAATAGTTACTTTGATATGATGTAGCATAGGGACTTCTATAAAGCAGCAAAACACCACTTTCTGATGCAACGTTTGACTTCATATATGCATGCACCATTCATGTTAATTGAGCTGTCACATAAGTGGAAGGTGCTAGCCTATCAGATCAGAATCTTTCAACAGCAGCTCTCTGAAATCATGATATATCACTATTGACAAACAGCTGATTACATTTGGATCATGTCTCATATTCATGTTGCTAGTGTTCAGTGATCTAGATCTAGAATCTCCACCACTGGAGCAAACTGCAGAAGTTGAAAGACCTAATGAGAAGGAAGAAGCCAAAAATAAAAAGAAAAAAACAGTGAATCAGCATCTGATTTTTCCAAACCTCATCATCTTCTTCAAGATGCATACCATCAACTGAACTATTCGGCTGGAAGTCCCATCCAAGAGTCCGCTCAAGCAGTTCTCTCAGTTTTCTAGTCTATCATTCAACAAAGAAGAAAAACCCACCAATTTGGAATGTGTTCAAGATAGGGAATTGAAAAGAAAAGCTCATTTACTTGCATTTCAAGCAATTGTTCAGTGAATCTGGAGTTGCACGTCTAAAGGAACAGAAGGTGGATTATACTTGCCATGATATAGTAACTCAAGCAGATTATTAAGAAAACAATGTCAAAACAGTACCATGAATGCTTAAGAATAGAAGTGCATACGAGATTTTTATAGAATACTTACAATAAATGCACATGGACTGCACATATATTTTCATTTTATATACTACATAGGAATAAATACAACCATCTAAAGGGAAAAGGACAACTAAATGTTGATTATCCTTCCTAGTGATGAAAAATTGAGGTATGAAGTTGACATCCCGTTTGCCTATTTGACAAAGAAGTAAATCCACTTTAAGATAGTAGACTAAATTCACTAGTTGATTCCACTGGAAACATGGTCATAACAGGACAGATAAAGACTCTCATTTGAGTTGAGAGTAATCTTTGCAGAAAGACTATTGCAAGAAACTACGATGCGGCAGTTCATTATAAGGAATGCTTCTGACTCTATTCACTGGCGTTTGTGTTACGAAAATACATCCTAAATTAATTTCAAAGAATCAAAAGGAATCAAACAGTCTGGAGGCATACCCAAGTCAGGAGGTCTCCATCAACCATGGGGGCATCAAGCACCAATGAGAAGAAATCCTGCAACCAATTGTAAAGATGGCTCAATAAGATACATACTATCGTAATCAAGAAATATACTATCACAAGTAAAACCCTCCTTAGCCATATTTCTTGGTAGTGTGAGTGCTTGACAAGTCATAGTGAAATGCTTACAAGCTACCAACGGTATGACAGCAGTCAATAAAGTGGAAATTGAAAACCCTGAGAGATTAGGGTTCAAATCCCATCAGAGGCAAAAAATGATAGACGACTTATCCCATGTTCCCAAGCCTTGGTGGGAAGCCTGTGCTGCTTAGAGGTAACAGGCCCTTTTGGAATAGTCGAGATGCACAAGCAGGCATGGACATCACATTCCCCCGTTAAAAACAACATTTCTAAGATGTGTCGAATAGTTTTTACATCTAGGGAGCATGTCAGTTTCGAAACAAACCAGGGAGTTATATTAAGATCGTTTACCTACACTCTAGTAGCACACACTGCTATGTGAACTGGATTTTACCTTACAAAGGTGGCGCAGGAAGTTATCAGCAGACAACAAGGACTCGTCCAACGATGTTGTTGCACCCTTCTCTGCCCTGCTAGTATCCTTACTATCCTTTTGAAATCCAATTTTCAACTGATAATATATTGCTTTGATGAACTGATGATAAATACAGATTGCAAGAGTCAGTATGTATGAATCTAAAAGGAAGAAAAAAATCAAAATAAATCCAAGGAATCTTTATCATACTGAAATATATAAAATATGGAGCTGCATGAAAAAGTAATAGCGTCTACACCACCAAGGGCATTCTCAATCCACACGTTCATCTCATCAAAGGAATAGTGATTGTGAGAGATAAATTATACACCGAATATTCTTCACCCCAAATACTAGAAAAGCAGGGTACCATAATTCACCCAATTAAATGCAGCACCACATTGTTATTGATGCTAAATACAAAGTTTAACACAATGGAACCACACGTTCACTGTGTTCTTTTACCCAACTTCACACCAAGAAGCATAGTACCATACCATTGGCCACACTTATTCTCATTGTTCATTAACCAGAGTAAAAAGATCACATCACTCATAAGCCCTGCATTGCTTAGAATGCCTCTACAATAAGATCACTCTTACGATAAAGGGACTTCTTATAAAGCAAAACAAAATAAATCCTTATAGACATACTGGATTTCTCGTTTTCACTGTCCATATTAACTGATAGGATTTCTCATTTTCATCTTATGTTGGACGGAGTTGTGGAAATGCAATGATAAAATTGTTGTATTATTCCATAGGCCCAGGCTTCTGGCCACAGAGCTGGAAGTTACATATGTTTCTATAAGACAGCATGCACTGAAAGGATATGTTCTTTGAAACTTGAAAGTTACCTTGGTGAATAGCTGAGTCCTTGTGTGGAGAGGCTGCAAAGAAATTAATGGTCAGACTAGACACAAACTTGACATTAAAATAGACCTAGGATTATGTAGGTTGTTAAAAAATCCACTGGGCATGGAAATTATAGTCAAAAGCAACTTAGACTTTTATGATTTATCTGAAAGCATAAGTAGTATCATTGATCACAAGAAAAGAGAGAGAGAGAGAGAGAGGGTGTGCTGTATTATCTAGGTCCCTATTGCATCTGGAAATGTCGGTAGAGAGGAAGATTTTCCTAGCAACATACAAGCAGAGAGATTGATGTATACTTACAGCTTCTGTACATCCAAGTAATAGGCTGACTAAAAGCTTCCACTGCAGAAAAGCTTCAAGTGATTGTCCCATCTGTAAATTGTTCACATATTTAACTTCAACAACTGTCTTCTCAATTAAGTTGGATCATCACATAAAGAACTAAAGAGCAAAGAAAAGAAGAAACTGCTGGCTGATACCAGAAATGCTACAAAGGCAAATTGTAGTTCTCCCAGAAGTGAATCTTCTGAACCACCATATTGCTTCGTCAGAATGGTCTCCAATATGTGTGTCTGCGTTGAAGGTAAAATCTAAAGTTATTCTCAAAAGCAAAAGAAAAGAAAAATAGAAAGACTAGTCATTTTATAGAAACTGCACAGATTTAAGCCAAATACCTTGTCAAGATTCATGTTAGTAAGATCTTGTCCTGAAACTCCCTTTAGCTTGATAACACGAGGAATTGAGGTGTAATAACAACCGTTACTTGGTGACTTCTTATCAGGCTTCGAGAACTTGCTATTTTTCAACTGCTCAGCCAAGACTTTCTCCATGGCTGTCTTATGAACATTCCCAACCATTTCAGATTCAGAAATAATTGTGATTTCTCCTCCAATAGGTTCTGCCAAATGATGAAACTGGTGAAGGGAATAGCAAAAGGATAACAAGACAGAGCAATGATCACACACACAAGAGTAACTCATGTTTTGATTTACTCAGAGAGAGATAAGTCGATAACCCATTATCTATGACATGAAACTCACTAGCTGAACCAATTCCATTGAGCTGGTCAAAGAAACCAAAGGCTCACAATTAACAATCGCAAAAGAAAAAAAAAGGGTTCACAATAAGGTTGTTTATTTTAATATGTATCATTGTCTCACGATAAGAGGGATTGAGAAATCATGTGATAATTAATGGGTTTAATTATGCTATCATGTTACCAATGGGATACCTACGCCAGTAGGTGCACAACTAATGGGATTAAACTTCATCATATATCAGGCACCATCTAATTGCAAAAAACACAAGGGTTGAGAGACATTGCTCCCAAATATTCTCAAACTTGCTACCTCTTTATGCTGATAACTCTTTTATAATCAAACTCAACCAAGGATTCCACATCTTTGGCTCAGATGCTGCCCTCAGTTCTCATCGTCAAAACACTAAGAGACAATGTGAAAGCAACGTACTTACCAATACTTTCAATGGTACTCTTCGTAATAAAGTTAGATAAGCGCTTCCAATCTCCGTACTGATCCAATGCATAAGGGCCAAGTTGTCTGTCAAACTCCAATTTTTTCACCGCTTGAGCATATCTCTCTCCCTTCAAATAAACCGGAAATAATCATTTTTTGAAAAGGAAACAAGTCTTCTAAAGCAATAAAAATACGCACCATAGATATGTTTAAGAATAATGTTGCATATGAAAACCAGTTCACAGTCACAGAGAACTCCGATTAACTAATACACAGAAAATCATAGTTCACCAGTGCAGTAGACAAGCTGAAGCTCAACAGGCATAGAGATCATACATAGATGACACCAAATGAATTATTGTCCGACTTATCTAAGGACATGTAACTAATGGAAGAGCTCACCTTGCACTACAGCATCAACAGTTTGCAGTTATCCAGTCAAACAAGTCCGTAATTAGTCCTTTACTAATTTCATAAAAAAAAAACTAGTCCCTTATTAATGAGTTGTTCTCTTATCATCAAAATCATGTCAGAAAAAGAATTTTTCTATGGAAAATATAAATTAATATGCAAGTGAAATTATACGTGCATCTAAGTTCATCTAATTGAGTAGGATGAACTAATGGACAACATGCTCTCTAAGACTAACAGAGGTAGAAACCAGCTAACAGATTCCATCCTTCTCAAGTCGTCTCCAAGTTTTTGCACCGAGGTAGGAATGGGAAAGTACTAGTATTTCTTAATTCTGAAGGTCAATTCTTTAATTTAGACAGTAATCTTCATCAATTTATTTGCTTTCATAACCATGGAAACAATTACATTACCTTTGTCTAGCAAAGAAAGTAACCATGGAAATAATTCCAATAACATCCAAAATAGTCGAGAAAAGATGAAGTATCGTACTGGGTAATAAGATTGGGCTCCACCTTACTAGCTAACATGTTATGGGCTAGCTTTTAACATGCTGGATCAGAGCAGATTTCTCTGCACACATAACCAATCACCAACAAGGGAAAAAAAAGAAAAGGAAAAGAAAAGAGAGAAAGGGGAGTAATAAATTTTTTTAGGAGAACTCACCTCTTCTTCGGATAATTTGACAAATCGCTCATCCTTTGAATCCCATTTCTTAACAATTACCTGCTCAATTATCATTGGAAGACAGGTTAAGTTTCCCAACATACTTTGACATAAAAGAAAAGAAGACACATTTAGTACATCAATGACAAGTGAACAATTGTTCAAACATGGAAAAAAAGCAATCAACAAAAAAAAGCAAGAGATTAGCATATAAAGAATCTATGATAATATAATTGAATCTGTGTCTATGCTTTGGCAACATAAAACTGTACAAACACTATCTAGCTATCAACATTAGAAGAGATCAGAACAATTATAAACATGAATGGATCAACAAATAAATGCAGAATTGGCAAATGAGATTTTTTGTTAACCTCTGAAGGGCTCGCCTCAACGAAAAAACCAACTATTGGTGAGAACTCATTCCCTTCTCTGCACCCAGAAGAAGAAAAGACAACATTAGTGACTAATCATATCGTTTTCTATGAAGAGAAAGAAACCAAAGACAAAGAGCAACAAACAACAGCAAAAAAGAATAATACAGTACACTAAATTAAAAGGTCTGGCAACAGAACAGGATTCTTACAACACAAATGAATGATAAACTGTTGGGAGAAGGTCAGTGACGCCCATTCACTTGAAACAAGAAGAATTTAATTTGAGCTTTCTAGGTCTAAACTCTATAGTTATGATACTGAAATGAGTTGCCTATATCAGTAAAAAGGTTAAGCGACATAAATAGGTTCTTATGCAACAAACAGGAATCTAAATTGCTAACAGGAAAGTCACTGCTGCATTCACTAGAAACAACAAACTGGAGTACAGAATTTGACGTTTCTAATGTATGATCATATTTCCAGCACTTTTAACTTATAATTAAGTACTTCGAAACCACTATTTCAGGATGACTAATCCACAACCCTAGAGCTAGAAGCTTGATTAGTTCCTGAAGAAAACGATAAGCAATGGGATTCAAGCTACAAAAAGCACCTGTTGGATGAACTGTAATAGATGAAATGGACGCCAGGAGGAATCATCTTCACACCTTTGAAATTAGGCCCAGAGAAAAACATCTACAAATAACGAAACTACTTCAAATTAAAACGATATCAATCACTTGGAAAAATTGAACAGCAAATTATTCCAAAAATTAAAACAGACCTGGGTATCAATACCGATGAGGGTATTCTGAGGAACATCAAGAAGTAGCAAGGTAGCGCCATGCTTCACTAACTCTATTGCTGCTTCAGCTTCCATTTTTTTTCGCTGTCTGTGAACTCTCCAAAATATTCTCTTTGTTGTTACTGGAACGGGCTTTCCCGCGAGCCCAGGTTCGAGAAACTTCTTTAAACGTTCCGATGAAGTTTAGCGAAAATATCAGGTTCTGCCCCTCAAACTTGTAGAAACTGCTTATTGGTCCTCGTGAGAAAAAGTAATTACAATGACTGCCCTTCATTTTCCGACAAATTCTAATTAGCCCCATCACGATGAGTTCTTTTTTTTTTTCTCCCGGAAAACTAGTACGTACGTATAACTTTAATTTTCCAAAAAATATTTTTGTACAACTTTTAAGAAATATAGTTCTCAAAAATCTAAAACAACCAAGTCCAGATATTTATGCTTACATCAAGGCCGAGTACTTCTTTCTATGACCAAAAAAACTGCAATCATTATCTTTTGAATGTGCACAAGGTAAATTTCACTCCAGTATAATTAAGCTCAACCAAGAAAACATGTCGGATATTTCATACCTGACACACCTCATTTGGGAGATCCCTACCCAAGACCTAGTACTCCAATTTTCAACGTTTTCTCAAATTTCACCATTTTTACTTCCAAACACCCACTTAGATAAGAAATCTCAAGTAGATTATACATAGAGTCGCCTTTGTGTGTAATAGTTTGTACTCCACTTAATGAGAGAGGTTCTACTCGACCTGTTTGAGTGCGCCAAAGTGGAAGGTCTACACTCTACCCCAAACTAGTCTACTTTGGTGGTCTTCTCTACTTTCTAGTGGAGTGATGGTCGATGTTGATCAAACCCACCATAACATGGAAATGATTGTGTACTCGTGCCTCAGTTCGTTGATCCAAGAGCCTACAAGAACGGAGCAAGGTATCTATATAATTTTAAAAAATACCAAAACATGTCCCTGTAATTTTTCTTTCAATTTTTAGGTGAGATAATGTATACAAGTGTTGCCCCTTCCAAGTTTTGCGAAGCACAGAATTGCCAAAAAGATAAAGCACAAACAAATGAAGGAGAAAGGGAATAGCAAAATGAATATAACGATTGCCATACCCTCTTTTCCCAGAATGCTCTTCTCAGTACTATCTGTTGCCATCTAATTATAAGTTAATGGGGGATATGAACGTCTCAGCAACAAGAGCTAAATGGTCCACTCTATTTATATTGTGTACAAATGAAACTGTTTCATTCTACTGAGACTATCCTAAAGGAATAAATAGACCAGACCACAACAGAATCTTAGTTGTATCTTTTAGCTCTATATTTAACTTCTGGGTTGCGGATGTCATCCAGGCTCTGGATCAACCGAATTTCCAAACTGCTTGATTGGCAGTCATAGCCAGCCTTTTGATAATCTGCTAGTGTTCTCAATAAAAGTGCCTGCATCAAGCAACAAAATTGGTTGATTTAACAAAAAGAGCAAGCAACTAATGTTCGTCACAAGCATGAAAATTCTGGACAGTTGAATGTGCACTGTGCACACTACCCAAATTTTGACTAAATACTACTACGTTGCATCAAAATCCAAAAAAATAATAATTAGAAAACACATTATATTTGTTCTTGGCACAAGTCAAGACAAGCCGCTGTTTTAACCTTCAAGTATAAAAAAGCATGTGCCTATATTTTTGTTCAGTCCGGCAGAATGCTCATGGCTGTTTACAATAAGCTCCTGGATATTAGCATAGGTTTATGAAACAAATTTCCCAAATCATGACAATGCAATCAAACTAGTTAGATGCTGTCATAATAACTTATTCAACATGCTGATTCAGTCTCCACGTTCAAGACATTACATGAGTGGATGTACACAAACAACAGGGTTGCACACTAGTACCTGTACACTTGAGACAGCAAGCTCTGCCGCTTTGTCGAGGTCATTGGGATATTTCTGTATGAGATAAAAAATTAAGATCAGAGCAGAATATTGTGGAAAATAAAGCTCAGACTTTGTCTTAAGTGAGTCAAACATTACATTGCTCCATCCAAGCAACAGAGCAGTCGTTAAATCCCCCGTTCCCTGCAAGCATGCAATGTATATTGAATAAATTTACAAGGGCTAATATGTATTGAGAAACTGATGCAGGTGAATGAGCATTAAAGTAAGAACCCAAAAACAATTTCTGGGATTTCTACATTGTTGTAAAAAGTGCACACCCACCAGCCTTGTCATTCAAAATGAAAATTGAGTGGTATCCTGATACCATTTAATAAATAGGAATAATCCTTGTATAACTAATTAGCAGGATTTATCATGTTGGACACCAACAGAATAAGATGTATCTAATAACTAGATGCATAGCTGCCGATGCCAGCTCTCTTTCCCTTCCTCCCTCTTAGACGGAGCTCACATCGCTCAATAACTAAAAGAATAAGCATTGAACTCCTAAACAATGAAAGAATGCTTGGAAAAACTAAAGTTTCATACATAGGATTTTTGACAAATTAAGAAGTTGGAAGTGTGGAGTTACTAATTGTATAACATGGATTATGTACGGGCTTCCGAGAGAATTACGTTCTACCCATTGTTTAGAGGTGTTGGGTTGGATGCGCATATCTTTCACATCGTGACAGATTTGGAACGTCCCTTCCGCACCCCTAAGTACGCATTAAAATTCACTTGTGAAGTGTAAGACCAAGTTACTTGTGCAAGAGGATATTGAGTAACACATCATCCCACATAAATTGTCTAGACTTCAAAGAGTTTATAAGAGTCTTGGCCGCTCCAATGATTGACTCAAATTTTTGGATTGGTTTCTCAGATTTTTGCAAAGTAACAAATGTCGTTTCAATGTTTCTCCATGGAACTTACCCCACAAGAGAAAAATGATAAACATGTTGATGACATTACTTGTAATCTATGTGGGAATGTTTCTCTTTGAACCCCAGAAAAGGATAATCTTTATAACCTGTATCAATTATTCCAGCAAAGCACTAATTTATGCGATACAATAATTTTGAGGAAAACGAAGCAAAAAAATTTCCCTCCAAAGTCAAACTTCTTTAATTATCTAGTTGCAAGACACATACCGTGAAATATGCAGGAATTTTCGGTATCACAATCTTGAATTGCTCAGGAGATTGACCCTGTCAAATTAGATATCCATATCATGGAACTTTTTAGTGAAAATAACACTGAGTGGCGGAATCATTCCTAAATAAAAACAGAACAGTGATGCTTAAAACTCAGAATTAACCAGTTTCATGGGAGCAATAGTAGGGATAAACTAGCTGCTTCACAATCTTAAGAAAGTTCACATGCAAATTTCATTTCCAGTTTGCATGACGTCATAGAAAGGATGAAATGCTGACCAGATGATAAATCGAAATCCAATGTGAAATATTCCATTCAATCCCAATTTTAATTCGCTTAGTTGGTATTACTCTATCCATCCATTTTTACTTGTCAAGTATTGACTTGGCACACCCCTTAAAGAGCAATAAATAGAATGACAATTTTACTATATCCCCTTTGGCTATAAGAAATTCAATGCTTTGATAAATGCATTGTGAAATGACTATAGTTAATAATAAGGGTAAATTAGGAACTGAGTGATAAATTATCTCTTGGTTTTCTAAACTGGACAAGTAAAAATGGACATCTATTTTTAGTACAAGTGGATAAGTAAAAGTGAATGCAGTGAGTACTAGCCACTAGGAGGGGAAAGTTGAACTCTGAGAGTTTTAGTTATTATTTGGGAAACAATGTAGAATCACATGTCAACTTTGCTGTTGGATAAGACAATAGAGGAAAAACTGTATTGAGAGAAATAAAATTGGATCCACTAGACCTTTGCTTTAAAAATGTACTAAAATCTGCTCATTTAAGGAAATGGACACTATTTTTTTGGGACTTACCATAAAATGAAAGTAGGACTACACTCTAGGAAAGTACCCGATATCAAAATGATAGACAATCATGACATTTACCTTTTCTTTCTGGTGACTGCCAATAAGGAGAAGAGTGCCATCAATGTTTATGCTAGTAATAACAACCTGACATGACATAGAGCACAAAGACCTGAATGATACAATACATGCAAAACAAAAAGCACAAAGGCCTGAACGATATTATAGAAAAATGCAAAACTACAGCATCTAAATTTATTTTATCTTTTAATGAAAAAATGGGAATAAATTTTCCCTATTTTTCCCCTTCATATTAATTCCATTTTCTTAATATAAAGAATGTTTAAACATGAAACTAACAGAGGACAGTCACCTTGGCAACAGCACTAGCATAGTACTATGATTGATTTACCCTTTGATAATGTCATCAACAGTTAACTAAAGATAAGATATACAAAATACATAGAACAACAATGAGTCAGTCAACTCCTCCTCAGTCCCTAAAAAGTTGGAGGAGGCTATACGCATCATCTATATCTATTGCGCTCTATTTAGGCCCATTTCATTCCACAAACAGAATATATATTGCGCTCTATTTAGATTCACTTGTCTTTAGGAAAATATATATTTAGATTCACTTGAACTAAGTTGAACTTCTGTGACTAGCGTATCCACATAAAAGAAAACAAAATGTATAATTGTAGCACTCCAGCATAAAACTAGCTTTATCCAACACTCAGAGCTGCTGATTGTTCCTTTTCTTCTCTTTTAAAAACCAATCGCTACTTTTATCTGACATCAAAATGCTTTTTTCTAGAACTTCGTAATTTTTCATGTTTGAGTTAGAGACTATGAGCACCAGACCAGATAAGAGAATAGTCAAGTTTAAATGAGTGACAATTGAGCATGAGCTCCAGGAAAAAGTGATTAGAGCCACAAGCTGCCTAAGTAACAGCCCTTAAGGCTCATCAACCTCTTTCAGGTAATGCCACTTCCCCCTTCTGCCTTGGGAAGGAACAATTGAGATTAAGCATAACAAAAAGTGAACCCATCCTACACAAGTTCCAAGGTAATCCAAATTCAAAATTGAAGAAAAGACATAGTGGGTACTCAAAAAGTGATGATGGAATTGTGTAGGAGGCATTTTCACACACTCATGGAAAGCTTCAGAAAGAGACAAAAAGACAGGGGGAGGGAAAGTTATTTAAATGATCAAAAGCTAACATGCTTCAGAAACAAAAAATGTTTCAATTTTCATTTGTCAGTTGCTGAGGAGCATAGAGCGGTTGACCCAAAAACCACTTCAAAATTATCAGCCAAGACATATAAGGACTGAATCTTGATTCCAATTGAAGTTATTTTCGTGGGACCATAAGTTCAGCCATCCTCTAGACCATATATTCAGCATTGACAGAGTTTTGAGTTTAGGAGCAAATTCTTACAGGAAGTCAACATCAGATATATGTTCATCTTTTACTACACAAGGTTCCCTACAAGAAGACTCCCATGAAGTGCTCCAAAATCAATAATCCAAGGCAAAGCATGATTTACTTGGTTAGATGATTCTCACTGGCAATGTGCCTTGAGGTTAAGGAGCACCTCAGGGTGCGTCATAGTGATTAATGAAATGGGTAAAAAAACATGAGAAACTAGGGTTCAAATCTTAGTGGAGAGTAAAATAACACTGGGTGATTCTCCCCATCCTTCAAAACCTTGCTTGGCAGATTTACCTGGTACCTGTGTTGGTGGGAGGTAGCAGGTACCTGGTGGAATAGTAGAGGTGCACAAGTTATCCAAATACCACCATTGGGGAAAAAAAGTGCACTAGGGTTAAGGAGAAGCGCTAAGGAGAAAAAGTAATTGCAAAAGTTAGATAAACAACAGGAAAACTTTCCTGCGAAATGTACTTGCTATAAATATGACTGCATTAGAAAGCTTTCTAAGAGTATTTAGATCTCTAAGTACGTCAGGATACCTTTGATGGCCCAGCAGCATGCAGAATGTTGCAAGCTTCTTGCCCATCTTTTTCAGAAGTGATACTGTCAACAACAAAACAAAACAAAAAAACTTCCTTAGAAGGTAGAAGTATTACAAGAAAATAAATGAAAAGCACTAGATTAAGTGCCCATTTGGATAAGCTTATAAAAAGTAACTTATAAGTCAAAAGCTAAAAGCCATAATTAGGGGATACCGTACTTTTGGCTTATTTTATAACTTTTTTGGCCTAAAGATGAGTGCTTAAAAGCACTTTTTTACTTTTCCAAATGCCTCTAAACTAAAAAAGTGTTTAAAAGCCAAAAGCACCTAAAAATAAGTTAATTCAAACACTTCCTCAGTCATTCTTCTCTATTTCGCAAAATGAAGTTTCACTCTTCTTTAACAACTTCCAATAACATTATAAAACTAACAATAGTCAATTGAAACTAGTAAGAGTCAGGATAATACTGATATTAGTCGTCAAAAGTTTCTAACTATATGATAAGATTAAGAAGAAAGACAAAATCAACTGTGCTTACATATAACATGCGCATTCACAAGAAAAGATACATTATTTAAGCAAGCTTCAAGTTAAAGCTTCCAAAACCTTTAAATACCTGAGGCATCGCATGAACGGTCTAGTGAGTAAGTAGATTAACCAGCAAACCTAGAAAAGATAGCTATTTCAAATAAAAGAGGAACCTTTCACATTTTACAGACCTATAACTCTATAATCAACACTTTTTGACATACTCCCACACCCCCACCTCACCCAAACAAATGCCATACCACTTGAGAATCAAGTCTACCATCATAAGACTACATGTCTTCATTCAGCTGAAATACCCTGAAAATGCTATTTTCCTCTAGGGATAAGTAACGGCCCCTAGAAATGTTACCTGGACCCGGTCAACTGCTCTGCTTCAAACTGGTTAGGCGTCAGCACTGAAGCAACAGGGACAACCTAGTTAAAGAAACACAACAAATTAAACAACATCACTAAATGCTCCAATGCAGACATTATTCAGTAACCAATTCATTATTTGGAGCCACTCTCACGTTCCGATCCTTAATGCATGTATATAATTGGATCTAAGTTGGCCTGTCTAGTCAAAAAATTAAAAAGAAGAAAAGGAGGATTTTTCACATCCATAACAAGTTTTATAATCAACGTTCACCAACCCAATGCAAGTAAGAAAATTCCATAATGATACAAAATATAAATGTCAAAAGATCCACAAACTCAAAATAGTGCTATAAAACATTTTTATTAAAAAGGCAGCCTGGTGCACTAAGCTTCCACTATGCGCGGGGTTCGGAGAAGGGTTGGACCACAAGGGTCTATTGTCCACTATAAGACATTAAATAAAGAAAACGCATTGCCTTTGCAAGTAAGATAGTCATATAATGTTATGGGCAATATACTGTCACGAGATACATAAACACAAATCAGTGCAAACGAAAATATTAATAATAAGACAGGCTCAGTCCCTTAACATGCTGAAGTTATCACAACAAAGCAGCTAGGAGCATACTGAGTGACTGAGCAGTAAAATGTTTGGGTCCTCATCCATTTTTAACCCTGGTCGATCAAAGCAATGTTTATGGATGGATCCTTCTAACTGGTAGTTACGACTTATTCACATTGATGTTGTTTTAATAAAATTAAAAAGAATTACCTTCTCACGGTATACCATCACCAGCTCTGGAGGAACATATAGCTTACCTTCATCACCCATCACAGGATCACAAACTGACGAAGAAAACTTAATTATACAGAGAATTGGGAGGGACAAACATAAAAGATATCTGTACAACTACATACATCTAGAAAGAGAAGCAATTTGGTACAACAGCCTAGTTAGTATCCATCTAAAATAACAGTACACCTCACCAGCAATTATAACATTGAAATTCACCTTCTCCTAAGCCGTAAGATAGTGGCAATGAAATAAGGAGACACTTGACTACATGAGGAAAACTGCAAATGCAGCAATTTGGAAAGAATTTATCTTACTAAATGCAACAGAAAAATTTGCTCCTGGGGAAATACTCACCAAATTTAAGTTTGGGGTTGACAGACCGAAGCTTATCAACGACTTTCAGTACTGTGTTCAAGAAGGAGACTGAACCAATATAACCTACAAGTGTTAGTCAATATAAGCATCTGAGCCCAACAATGCATTCCATACAAACAAAGAGGGAAAACAATGAGAAAAAGAAAAGAAAATTTCTGTTAATAGAAAAGAAGAAGGATCAAATTGAAAAGTAGTCTGAATTCCTATAATGGCAAATAAATGCAGCCCAAAATACAAAACGGATAATTGGATTGACACAAGACATAGCAGGTAACTAGTCTATGCAAAGTTTGTTGACATTGTAAGTTCTGGTATCAGAGCCTTCAAGCATAAGCATGAATGTATGTCAAGAAAAACATTATGGAACAGGATATTTACTCATTCAAAGTACCTGTCAGCAGATGAGTATAATATAATAGACCATTGGCTTCAAGACCTTCTATTAATTCCCACAATTGTTCTCCATTTAAAACCTGGCCCTTAAAGGTTGGGTATCCTGCAGAGTTCTCGAGCTAATTAACCACAACATAATCCAGTTCACATGATTTTACAGGTTAACAGATGACCTCGCACCGTATTTCAGGCCTCAGATTCTTTGAATGAAGTGATATAAGCAGCTTGCCTGTGTGATTTGAGAACTGTACAGAATTGATTGGGTCCACATCATAGCCCAACAGTTGGAGGGGGAATACTGCTGACTTGTTGCCCACATATCCCTAAGTAAAAGCAAAATTTGGAAAATAACCTCCTGATCAAATATTAATATACACAATAATGTGTGAGGAACACCAAAAGAGTATCAATAATCTAACATCATAAACTCATAGTCAATAGTATTTTCATTTTTATTTTGACAAAGATTTCATAGTCAATAGTTAAAAGATCAAGGTTTTCTATCCTTCCCTTCCTTTCTTTTTTTACTGATAAGGTAAAGTTTTGATGATAAGTACTACAACAATTATACAAGAGATCAAGGTTTCTATTCTTCTGTGAGCGTCATTTCAATTTAAAAAATCAACCACCATGCAGGTGGTTAATTAACACCTTGCAAGATATGGAGCTAAATGGATGTCAGCTCAAACTCCTAGAATGACCAAATGACTCCTAAAGTCATATAGCTGTAAACATGCTGACATTTGAATTAGTGGAGAATCAAATACATTCTGGGAACTGCTTACTCAGTGCTTGAGCAAAAACATTTAACGAAATACCAAAATCATACTTATCACTAAGAATGAAATAGAAAGAGATTCCATGTCAAATGAAGAATGATACAGAAGGAGATTTCATGTCAAATGATTCTTTTTGATGAACTCACTTTATTGTGGCAGAGATGAGGAATTTTACTGGTTTAGAGTTTATGTTATGTTGTACTATGTAACCAATTACATTCAAATTCTAGCAATGCAGAGACTTTCCTTACATCTATAAATACATCTATAAATACACCCTAAGAACGGTTTTAACTTTTAACTGAACTTTTGACCAAGGAAGCATGGAGGAGCATAGAAAAGAGCATAGGAACCCCGGAATTCACTACTGCCCATCACGATTCGATTCAATACGGATCGGATTAATCATTGATTGTATTGTTTCCTCATTCTTCTTCTTCTATGTTCTTTTCTATTATTATGGAGTAGCTTGCTGTAGGGTTTTGACAGACATGGTGTATTCATAAATTATTGTGGATTTTAATTCTCATTTTTATGCTTGAACTCGATATTGGGGTTGAATTAAATTATGGCTTTGTTCATTATTTTATTTAATCGAAAGAGGAATGAATTAATGAATATCTCTGCACTAACTTGTTTAATTTGATTTATTATTTCTTTCAAGTAATTGAAAGAGCTTGTTGAAATCGTTGATTGAACCAAGAGGAAAAAATATTTGAAAGACATTTTTTCCTTAAGATTAAACCTTACCCGTGTTCGTGCATATCTAATTCAATGTGCTTTAATTAGTTTCTCATTTAAAGTTTAGATTTAATAAAAGAAAAATTTCAACCTTAAGACTACTCTAATTAACTATCGAATTCGTGAGAATCGATAGGACTAAACGTGTATATTGAACAAAATCATATCCAAATTATTGTCTTGCACCTGTAGTAATCATAGCTCTTGTGATCACTAGTCTTAATTTACATTATTAGTCGTTAATCGTAGTTTTCAACCACAATAAATTCAAGTTTCTATCCCCTGAATAATTGTTAGCAAGTTGTTTGATTTATTATTCGAACCAATCCATGTTGATACAATGTTAATACTATCCTATCCTTGGCTAGCAAAGCGTTCGGTTTATACTATGATTTTGCGCTCATCAGGTAACAATCTTAATCATGTATACCTATCAAGACAAATAGTACATACATATTCACATTGAAACTTTTAGTTCACATAGCATGCACTGTACAAAATTAAGTAATCATCTCAAGTGCAGAAGATATCAGGAAGTACAAAAATTGGCTTCACGGCTGGTAGCATGTGCTGCAATGCAAGCTATGATACTCGTGCAGGACATACTTCAACACTAAGTACTTGCACAGACAGGTATTTGTACAAAACAAGCAGGGGCAGATCTAAGAGGGGGCAAACCCTCGCCCTCTCGGCAAAAAATTACATTACATATAAGGTGTGTTTCAAAATTTTAGTGCATATGTATAGATTTTAAAATCCCCTCAATACAAGACTAAAGGTTGACTCAGTGGTTTAGAAGGTCAAAAATCACCATGAGGTTCCAAGTTCAAATAGCAGGACACTACATTTATTTTTTTTCGAACCCTTAAGTGAAAATCCTGAATACTACCAGTCTACCACTGAAAACAAGGTGGTAGTTTCTATCAGCAGGGGCGGAGCCAGCAGTAAGTGATGAACCCCCTTCGGCGGAAAACATTACTATTTATACATGGTTAAAATTATTTTTTATGTATATACAGTAGATGTCGAACCCCTTCGATTAGTTCGTATGTGTACTTTTTCATATTTTGAACCCCTTATTAAAAATACTAGCTCCGTCAATGTCTATCCGTATCCTAAACTATTTCACCTATTTAAAGAGCTGCTAACTATAATTAGTCTACATAGCACATTAGCTAGTTGTTGAAAATTAAGTTATGTTCAAACTCTCGTGTCACAAAATCTGAGCAAATGCTAGTCTACTCACTCCAACTAAAATTGGGATCGAGGGGGCACTTACTGATGACCAAGCCAGGAAAAAACAGGGGTACCTGAACAGTATGCGACTGAATGCTGAGGACACGACCGGTATCCGAAGGAATTGCTAACGCCAGGATCGGTGGTTGGGCCATGTGCAATTGCTTCAAGCACTTGGTTCTGCAAAATTACTTCAATTACTCCCAAAAATAATCACCCACACTACTAGTAATACATACATAAAAGATGAGGAACTTCACCTGAAATTCGACAAGCTTCGGATTGAACTGGATCCAATTCGAGCGATGAGTGGAGAAACAAACATGTATATATATATAGAAGATTAAGCTTTGAAATTCAATGATGTTAGCATTAAATTAATACTGTATTATAGTCTCCAAACCCTGCAATAATAGTGATCAAAAGTCTTTTTTGGGATTAAAATATTGCGACTTGGAGATTTGATGTTAGGTAGATTCTCTGACTGAGTCTGTTAGGTGAGTCATGAGTGTGTTTAATTTGAGATAGAGATTACGAACGAATCAAATATATTTTAGGGTTGCGGCATATATAGGAAGTTGGAAATGAGAGGTTGCATACGGTCTACTATGGTAAAAATTAATTTTGTCACAAGCGTTTTATATTAATCAGAGGATGACACCATTTTTTTCTTAATCAGAGGTCTTCTGAATTTGAGTCATTGTCGAAAGTAGCACTTCTTATTAAATAAATTTTCAGGGCGTTCGGTATTCAATTTGGAATTCTCAAATTTTGGGTTCAATAATTAGGTAATTGGTAGTTAAAAATAGATACCAAATATCAAAATTTAAAATTTATGTTCAGTAATCCGTAAATTAAACTTCAATTTGGTACAGTGTTTAGTAATACTATATTGAAGTTGTAACCGATTGTATTACAAAGTTGATATTATTTCTCCAATTAATTCTATCTTTTTAAGTGGAGAAACGGTATAATAAAAGATCAACAAGTAAGAAAACATAAAGAAAAGCAAATTAATATAACTAAAAGACATGTGTGTTTGGTTGTTTATGCTTATTCTTTAACTTTCTTTTTGGACTTGTATTAATAAGCAATAAACATGTTAATATATGACATTCATCAAGTAAATAATTCGGTGAAATACCAAATATCAAGTGGTACTAATATCTCATACCAAACCCAAACTTAAATATCATAATTCTAAAATTTCTCTCGAATACCATACCAAATATTGAATTATCAAAAAATTTAATTTGATTCGATAATTTAATTTTCGATACTTTATGCTCAGCCCTATGCGCCATGAATCAAAATTAACCGGACCAAACATCGAATGAAAGCTAAAAATAAAAAATAAATATATGCATTCCTATTTTACGAATGAAACGTATGTATATTTTATTATGAGAAAATCAAAAGTAGGTGACCAAATATGGTATACAATAGTATTAGAATTAATATACTGTTTATTTCAAAAAAGGCTAAAGTATTCATTATCCCCTGAACTTGAAGTTTTTTATTTGGTGTACACCTAAATTATATTTCGTTTTAATTATCCCCCGAACTTGTTTATTCCTCCATCACGTACACCTTTTTTGTCCACCTGCTCCTATTGAGACTACACGCGCGTGACAGCTGGCAAAAGTGGTGATGTAGATTTCCACCTGGATAAATAATAGCCACCTCGATAAATTAATATGGCAAAAAAATAAATATCAAACATTCATTGTTTAAAAGTTATTTTTGAATAAGGGCTGATTTCACGGAACTCCTTCTGGATTTGGATTTTTCTAGACGTGAAGTTGGTCGATTAAATTTCAAATTTGTCTGAAATTCTTACCAAGTAAGTGTTAATCTTTGTTTCCTTTACTTTTTGCACTATTTTTCGTTTAGAATATGCCAAATATTAAAGAAAAATGGAGATTTTACGTTTTTTTTTACCGTTGTAGCTTTATTATGTGGCAAAAAATCACTCCCTCACGCGCCTAGTAGAGTGTGTTGTCAATTTTTACGCTAGGTGGACAATAAAGGTGTACGCGATGGAGGAATAAACAAGTTCGGGGGGGAGGGGTAATTAAAACGGAATAAGTCGTATGCAAATGAATTCACTTTTGGTATAGAATAAATGGGCGAAAGCCCGATTAAGGTTCCAACTTAGGAATCAATCAACTAGTTTAGGTGTACACCGAATAAAAAGCTTCAAGTTCAGGGGGGTAATGAATACTTTAGCCTTGAAAAAATGAGCAACTTTCACATATAGCAAACACAAAATTCATATTTGTATGCTATAACAAAGTTTGCATAATTGCGCTCCATAGCAAACATGCTATGACTAGGCTATTTCGCTATACATATATACAAAAGAAGCAACTGTATAATTCGCTGGCTTCTCTTAAGATTTGTATAATTTCGCTGGCAGGCCATTTGTATAAATTGTTGTCAGCCTCTTGTTTGTATAAATCGTTGAGAGTCTCTCAATTTAATTTTATGTATTTGTATATCTGTATAAATTTTGAATTTGTATACTAATTGAATCGAAATAAAACGTTTGTATATCAAATATCGTTCTCTCTCTCGCTTTATACAAACATAAATTATACATTGTATTTTGTATAAGGGAAAAGGGTTAAATATGCCCCTAAACTATTTGAAAAAGACTAGATATACCCCCCCCCCTTTTAAAGTTTGGCTCACTCGTGCCCATGCAGTCCAACTTTTCGTCTAGATATGCCCTTATGGGTGTTAAATGCCAAATGAAATTGCCATGTCATTTTTACATTACCACGTGGCATTTATATTAAAGAGAAAAAGGTCAAATATATCCCCAAACTATTCGAAAAGGTCTAGATATACCCCCTTTTAAATAAACTACCCGACCCGTTTTCAACAAAAAAAATTTGGTAAATCCCAAAAATGAGTAATTGACTAATAAAAAATAGGAAAAATATGAAAACAATAAATAAAATTAACGCAAAAATTCACAAATAAATATAGTAATGATTTATCGAAAAAAAATAAAAATTAAAAAAATTAGTTGAAATTGTTGAATTTAAGGTTACTATATTTATTTGTGAATTTTTGCGTTAATTTTATTTATTGTTTTCATATTTTTCCTATTTTTTATTAGTCAATTACTCATTTTCGGGATTTATCAAAAAAAAATTTGTTGAAAAACGGGTCGGGTAGGGTAGTTTATTTAAAAGGGGGTATATCTAGACCTTTTCGAATAGTTTAGGGGCATATTTGACCCTTTTCCCTTTGAATAATATGTGTTTGTATAAAGCGAGAAAGAGAGAAAGGCAAAAGAGAACTGGACAGGGGAATATTTGTATTGTATAATTATAAGTGTATAGGACGAAGATATA
>NW_006239181.1:432015-467258 GCF_000226075.1 Solanum tuberosum | reverse complement strand
ATCTGGGAGAGGGGAGAGGGGGGAACGAAAATATATGTATATATACAATTTTCTCTCGTTTTATACAAACACAAACGCATTTTATACATTTGCATTTGCATTTGTATAAAAGCGAGAGAGGCGAGGGAGAGACTACCGAGAGTGGCGAGCGAGATTCACCAGGAGAGAGGTGAAATAGCAATAGTTTGCTATGAGGTACAATTAAATCAAACTATATTTATAGCATTTAATTTGAATTAATAGTTTGCTATTATGTACAATTTTCCCAAAAAATTAAAGATCCAATGGGCCATTTTATCATTGAAAAGAAAGAGAATGTACACGTACAACCCAAAATAAACAAGGGAAATTTGTATATAATAATAAATTAATAATTCAAATTAAATGTCATAATCACAGTCTGATTTAATTGTACCCCAAAACTGTTGTTATTTCGCCTTTCTCCCTGGTGAATCTCGCTCGCCACTCTCGGTAGTCTCTCCCTCGCCTCTCTCGCTTTTATACAAATGCAAATGCAAATGTATAAAATGCGTTTGTGTTTGTATAAAGCGAGAGAAAATTGTATATATACATATATTTTTGTTCCCCTCTCCCAGATCTCGCTCGCCACTCTCACTCGCCTCTTTCACTTTATACAAACAAAAATGTATATTGCGTTTGTGTTTGTATAAAGCGAAATAAAATTGTATATACAAATACATATATTTTCGTCCTATACACTTATGATTATACAAATAGAGATCTTCCCCTGCCCAAATTATACAATTGCTTCTTTTGTATATATGTGTAGCGAAATATACATATTAATAGTAATAGCAAACATAAAGTTTGTTATGGAGCGCAATTATGCAAACTATAGCTATATCATACAAATATAATTTTTGTGTTTGCTATATGTGAAAGTTGCTCAATAAACAACATCAAACAAAAGAAAAGAAAAGAAAACAAACTCAAATTAAGAATTAATATACTCTGTATTAAATGAGACTATTACGTTTGGTCAAATTTTGAGGGGTTAAAAAGTGCTAATTTTTAAAAAGTGAAGTGTTTAAGCAATTTATAAAGAGAAAAAATAAGTATTTTTGAGAATAGTAAAAACTGTTTTTTTTTTCAAAAATTTAAAAAGTAGTTTTTTTTAAAAAAAATGCTTGACTTAGAAACAATTTTAAAAAGTTTGGTCAAAGATTAATTTCTACTCAAAAGTACTTTTTAAAAATTATTGATCAAATACAAATTACTTATTATCAAAGATATTTTCTTTTAAAAAACATTTTTCAAAATAAATTAATTTTAGAAATTTGATCAAATAAATCATATAGTTTTACTCAATAAGAAAAGATTTTGCAACGTTTCAAAATTATCCATATGATAAATGAAATATTAAATACAAAAGTATGCATTTGTTGACTTTTTGCCAAATAAATGAGACCTAACATGACAGAGTATTAATAATGTCACAAGCGAAGCTACAAGTCTGGATACAAGGTTCAGCTAAACATAATAATTTTTGCTCAAATAATGTGTAGTCTATTTGTATTGAAAAGTTTACTAAATATATCCAAATATTAAATTTAAAATGCAATTATTAACTCTTGATGAAAATTCTAAATTCGCCTTTAGATAGTAGAGCAACTTTCACATATAGCAAACACAAAAATCATATTTGTATGCTATAACTATAGTTTGCATAATTGTGCTCCATAACAAACATAAATATGTATATTTTGCTATACATATACAAAAGAAAGTAGCTGTATAATTTCGCTATAAATATACAAAAGAAAGCAGTTGTATAATCTGCTTTAATATACATATACAAAAGATCAATTGTATAATCTATGTTTGTATAAAACGAGAAAGAGAGAAAGACAAAAGAAATCTGGGCAGGGGAAGATCGTATTTGTATAATCATAAGTGTATAGGACGAAAATATATGCATTTGTCTTTGTATATACAATTTTCTCTCGTTTTATACAAAAACAAACACAATGTATACATTTGTGTTTGAATAAAGTGAGAGAGACGAGTGAGCGAGCGAGATCTGGGAGAGTGGCGAGCGAGATATGGAAGAGGGGAGAGAGGGGAACGAAAATATATGTATACATACAATTTTCTCTCGCTTTATACAAACACAAACGCATTTTATACCTTTGCGTTTTTGTATAAAGTGAGATAGGCGAGTGAGTGAGCGAGATCTGGGAGAGTGGTGAGTGAGATTTGGGAGAGGGGAACAAAAAAAAATATAAAAAAAAAATATATATATACAATTTTCTCTTGCTTTATACAAACACAAACACATTTTATACATTTGCATTTGTATAAAAAGCGAGAGAGGCGAGGGAGAGAACGAGAGTGGCGAGCGAGATTCACCAGGAGAGAGGCGAAATAACAACAATTTTCTATGGGATATAATTAAATCAAAATATACTTATAGCATTTAATTTAAATTAATAATTTGTTATTATATACCATTTTCCCTTGATAGTATCACTAAAATGTACGCTAAGCATTTCTTCTCCACTAAAGTGACCCGAATCTAAGCGTAACCCTAACTCCCAACTCGTTACAGTCTCCTCACACAGTTGAAATGAAAAAAAAAAAAGGAAAAGGTAAAAGGTAAGTATTTCTCGAAATGCTCCTTTCTTTTTCTTGGTAAAAAAAAAAGGTAAGGTAAAAGTAAGTGGCATTAATGAATTGAAGTAGAAAGAAGGTCCATCTATTGGGTGAGTATCTTTGAGAAATCTTTTTTGTGTCGTCATAGTTAAAAAGAAAACTTATTATTAGTAGCAAAAGAAGAAATATATCTATCTGTCTATCTTATCTCCCACTCGTAGTAATGGAGCATCACAACACAATAGAAGCAAAAATGTGTCCTCATGTGCTCCTCTTCCCTCTTCCAATACAAAGCCCTATCAACTCCATGCTTCAACTTGCCGAGCTTTTTTGCCTCGCCGACTTACAAGTTACTTTCCTTAACACTAATCACAATCAACAGCTTCTCTACCGTCACACCAACGTCGAATCTAGATTCAAGCAATATCCTAAATTTCAATTCCGGACAATTTCCGATGGTCTTCCCGACGATCATCCCCGCTCCTTTCCTATGTTTGAGGACCTTATTAATTCCTTGCAAGCTGTGGCAGAGCCTTTTCTTAGAAAAATATTAACAGAGTCCGGTGTCACGTGTGTTATACCTGATGGATTATTTTATTATGCAGTGGATATTTGTAATGAGGTTGGAGTTTCTGTTATTTCCTTTGATACTATTAGTCCTTGTTGCCTATGGGTTTACCTCTGTTTCCCCAAACTCATTCAAACTGGAGATATTCCCTTCAAAGGTACTTTTCATTTTCGGAAAAAATCTTCATCTTCTTCTATGCCCAAATCAATTTTTGCAACTTGAAAATTTTGTCAAGACAACAGATATTTAAAAATACATTTTCGAAATTTAGAGTTTAGTATTACATCTAGTATGTTTCATTAGCTAGCTTCTTCCAAGTAGAAAACAATTTCATTTTACTTAGCTTCTTAGATGAATTTATGCTATTTTATTTGGAGTTATGTTACTGATCATCTAACAGGCAAAAATTTACCTATGTTGTTAAGGAAATGATTTGGACATGTTGATAGAAAATGTACCTGGCATGGAAGATCTTCTCCGGCGTCGCGATTTTCCATTCTATCGCCTCACAAATTGTGCAACAGACCTCTATTGCCAACTTGCTCTCAAGGAAATCCAAAGTATACCTCGATCCCATGGACTCATATTAAATACATTTGAAGATTTGGACGGTCCATTACTATCTCACATTCGCTCTCATTGTCCACAAACGTATGCTGTTGGGCCGCTACACTTGCAACTCAAAACTAGGCTTGCAGATAAAAGAATGTCCTCTTCAAATAGTTTGTGGGAAGAAGATCACAGTTCAATTCAATGGCTTGATGCACAGCCCATAGAATCAGTAATCTATGTAAGTTTTGGAAGTCTTGCAACTTTGACAAAGGAGGAAATGTTGGAGTTTTGGCATGGGTTAGTAAATAGTGGAATCAGATTTTTGTGGGTCATGAGGTCCGACTTATTGAGGGAAGAAGAGTTTAGCCACCAATTTGTGAAGGAGCTAGCGGCCGGTTGCAAAGAAAGAGCCTACATAGTGAGTTGGGCTCCACAAGAGAAAGTACTATCGCACCCAGCTATTGGTGGATTTTTAACTCACAGTGGATGGAACTCGACCATGGAAAGTATTGTTGAAAGAAAGCCTATGATCTGTTGGGCTGTTTATGTGGACCAACGAGTCACTAGTAGATTTGTGGGTGAGGTGTGGAAAATTGGGTTGGACATGAAAGACATTTGTGACAGAGACAATATTGAGAAGGTGGTGAAAGATTTGATGGTAACAAATAAGGATAAGTTGAAGAAATCGGTTGACAAGTTATCTATGTTGGCAGAAATTAGTGTTGGAGAAGGAGGTTCATCGTACAATGCTTTTGAATATCTCGTCGATGACATTAAAAAGTTAGGCAGAAGAGACAAGGATATCAATCCTAACTGCATAGGATAAACAGGGTAATGCTACCAATCATTATTTTGTAGACAAAGATTATATTATTTTCTTCTTCTTTTAGCGGATACTACAAGTTATTCATACAGGTACACTAGATGAGATAAAGCCCGCGTTAGCATGGGTCTAGCTCAATGTTAGTGTATAAAATTGTATGTTTGGCCTTTTAAATAGGTTCCTCTTTAAAAATTGAAGTCATGTCCGACTTAATTTTTCGTGCTCAAGTATAAACTAGTATTTGATAGAAAGACTTTTGCGACAAAACAAGCTGGTCATAGATCTAGTCCACTTCACACTTCTAAAATGTTATGTCCCAACTTTATGACTGACTGGTTTGTTCTTAATTCTCAGCTATCCTAGTTTCCAGATTCCCTGTGATCTCTATAAATCTGGAAATCTCTCCCCGGGCTTTGATTTTGCAGTCCAAATTGGAGACCAAAAATCTAATTCTCCTGCCATCTCCAACTTTAATAAGTGCATGTTTGAGAGAATATCTCTCACCCTTTGCTATTCTTGTTTCAATAGACTCATTCCAAGGGATGTGATCGTTTGAAACTAGTCCCTTTATGCTGTTGTTGGCTGTTCTCTCAGAAACATCAATTTGGTATTGCAAAATTCCATGACTGCTTCTTGTCTGGTGTCTCAGTTTTGTGCTGCCAAAATACCTCCTCCCTATCTTGGCCTTAGCTTCCATGCTGTAAGATGAATTAACTTCCCTCATCCAGAGAACCTTGTAACCAATTGTTCACTTTTGCTGGAACTTCAAATATTAAGAGATCACTGTGGTTTGGAATGGCTCTAACACACTGTTTATCAAGGCCAGCCTGCCTGCCTCCAGAGGATAGATACCGCGTTTTCCATGTGGCTTAGCCTTCTTTTAAAAAGAAAAATCCACTACTTGATATTCGTTGTAGTTGTTCTTTTATGTTTTGCTCCTAATAGCATTCCTAGCTTTGATTTAGGTATTATGCCTTAGGATTCCTGCTGCTGAATGTTTACTAAAGTTCACAGAGACATAGAATTGCAGAAATTTAGCAGAGAGGAACAAGTTTTTGTTGTCATCAAGCTCCATGCCCTCATTGACAAACAGTCGACAAGTGTATACATCATACCTTAAATTTCTATTATTCAACAACGTATATTGATGCTTTTCTATCCATTCATGAACAAATGTTTGAGCAATTAGCTTAACTTTCCTATTTATTTTGAAATCTAGATATTGTGAGTGCATATTGTTTTTTGGGAATGTTGAGTTATCATTGACAATAAATCTAGCATATACCTCCAGATGTTCATGCCCTTTCTCCTTACCAATGTATAAAGTGAGATGTATGCAGACTTTATCACTATCCTTATAACTTCATTTTTTTAAAATCATGACATGAATATCATTTATAACCTCAGCTAAGCATTAATAAAATGTGGATCTTCGAATATGCTCCAGGATATTCTAATCAATTCGTAATCACTTAATTTAAGATTTAAATATGAAAAATTAATTGAGATGTGCGTAAACTTATCCAACATTGTTATTGTTTAAAAAATATAATTGTATGAAATAAGGAGCATTAGCTAGACTTCAGAACATGAAAAAGACTTAAAACGTTTTCAATGAGATCTTGAATACTCTAAACGTATAAGAATTTTCCAAGCATCACCACAAACGTCAGCCCATATCTTAAGACTAATTATAAGATCGTATTAACACCTTTTTATAGTATAGATTAATAAAGCGGAGTTGAACATGCCCATTCGCCTTATTTAGAGAGTTATTTTAGTCAAAGTCTAGCTATAAAATATCAAATCTTGAACACTCTTAACGAAATTGCTGACTTTGTCATTGAATACAGTGACTAATTGTGAAAAGTTTGTTTTGCTTTTTTTCTCCTTTGGCTTCACCGTATAAGTAGCATCAATTGATACTTTCATTTAAATAGCAATTGCAAGTGTAACCGAAAAATCTTATCCTCCTTGGACCTTTTCTATGAATAAACAACATATTAAATTTTAAATTCTTTGTGACAGAAGCAAACATTTCCTTAATCAACACACAAAATTGAGGATTACGACTTTGAATTTAGAAACGCTCTGCTGTCGACATCCAGATAAGCAATTTGGGTGGGACTTTATGATAATCTTAAACGTAAGGCCGTTTATACTTAAGTTATATGTACAAACAATTTATTTAACATTGAGTATATAACATGTTATTTACTTATATATATTTTTTTACGTTATCAAATAATGTTTACTATATACAATTGCCAATTTTACAAGTAAACTAAATTAGATTTAAAACTCTGTACATATAATATTAAGTCTTCCCATAAATCATAATCATACCACGCCAAAAAAGCATAGTCCCACTAGCCTTAGATTATCACAAACCAAAGAAAACTCAACTCCCCATTGCCCCTCCAATATGTCAATATTTTACAACAAAAAAAAGTCGGCTTTCATTTCTTTTCTTGCTTTCTAATCAGAGCCAGATAGAATTTTGTCGTGATGGAATTGAATAACTTCTTTCCCACTTCGTCTTTTACAAAAATATTTATCTTCCCATAGTAAGGTACAATCATCACACACGCACAGTACAATACCAATCGTTTGGTACCTAGGATAATGGTGAAATATTTTAAATTTATAACGCATGATCATGTGAGATAAGTTAGTTCAATTTCGAAAGAATTTGATCCACATATATCAAATGATCCCTTTATAGAATTATAGAAAAATCATACCATGGATTTAGTGGAAACCTTAAATAATTCATGGCGGGTCCATATTTGAATTGATAGGTTCAATTTTAGGGATGAAGAGGTGATCAGTTGAATATTTAAACTAGGTATATAGTTCAATATTATTTTTTTATACATTTATTTTAAAATACTTCGAGTGAAATTTTTAGTTTCACCATTATTCAACCTTTGCGTTTTTATCATTAACTACAACAAATAACACAGCCAATGTAATCTGATAAATGGGGTCCGAAGACCTTATCACAAATTATTTTTAAAATTAGAATTTTCAAAATTAAATATTTGAAATTCAGTTTAACCGGTTAATTATACACTAGATAGGGCACTAAATAAAAGCTTTTCTAGTACATTTCCACAAATTCACACGCACACGCACTAACAAAAAAGTTAGTTCGTGGTCCATATAATTATACCAAAATATAAGTGGAGGAACCATAGTACCAAAAAAGAACAGAAAAAAAAGAGAATGGGTAACAACATAGGAGGAAGTACGAAGGTGATGAAGATTAACGGCGAAATCCTTAAACTGAAGACACCAATAACAACTTCAGAGGTAGTTAAAGACTACCCAGGTCATGTTTTATTGGAATCAGAAGCAGTGAAGAAATTTGGGATTAGAGCTAAGCCATTAGAGGCAGAACAAGAGCTGAAGCCGTGCAAAATATATTTTCTTGTAGAATTGCCTCTGTTTCCTAAACAAGAAATTACTAGTAATAATAAGGTTACAAGAAGGGTGAAATCTGATGTTCATATGAACGCACAAGATCGGCTGGAGTGCCTTATGTTAAGCCGGAGATCGGCTTCGGATTTATCGATTTCGAAGCCGAGTAATGGAGCTGTTGTTCAGCTGAAGATGAAGCTGCCCAGAAGTGTAGTACAAAAGTTGATTGAAGAAAGCAGAGATGAAACAGAGGTTGCTGAGAAAATTATGGATCTTTGTATGCACAATTCCTAAAACTTACCTACTCGTTTTTTTCCTTAATTGGTTTGCATCTTTTTTGTTTGGTCACTATAAACAATAGGCTCAAAATCTAATTTCAAGAATTGCATATAGTTTTACAGAAACTTGTGCTTGTTTGCTGTTTATTTGCTGTTAGTATTGTTATAATTAGTATTGATCTTCTTTGTTCACTCTTTTTTTTTTTTGTTTATTTAACATTTTTATTCTGTGTTAATGGATAGATTAGTGGTTTAGCTGAGGATTGAGATCATTTGAGACCATTCGTCAAGGATGACAAATATTCTTGTAGCCCTTATCCATCCCACTTCTATTTTGTTTTTTTCTCTCCCTCCAAATTTATTTGATTCCACTCCACTACGTTTAATTTTGTCTTTCGGTTTGGCCGTTATCATGGGATAAAAGTCTCCGTACATTTTATTTGTAGGATTATATTGGATTTATTATTATTGTTATTGTCGATGTAATTTATCAGAAACAAACTATTTATCTTCTTTATATAGGAAGGTGTGTGTATACGAGAGCTTTTATTCAATTTGATGTTATTGTTGAGTTGTTGTGTTATGAAAGAATCTATTTAATGCAAAAAACAACAACTATATTTGGTATAATTACAAGGTCCTTTTTATTTATATACTAGATTGTGTTACCAGAAAAATAAAATCCTTGTCTAGATTGCATTATCATCGGAAAAAAAATAAAAAATCCCTGACTGTGTATGAACGAAAAAATAACCATAAAAGAAGGTATTTTTCATGCTAAAGTAGATAGAACTTCATGGTCATAAACCTTAGAAAAGAATTGAAAACTTTGTAAATTAATTGAAGAATATACCTTTGAACTATGATAGTTATGTGTTTGATATTTTAAGATGGTGTATGGAGTATCTTTTATCATCAAATAATGTACTTGATTTTATTTATTTTTTACCCAAAACTAAAGACCCTACCCCTTTTTCAATTTTAAACCCATGCTTCAGTTTCAACCTTTATCTGCCCTTTCCTAAGCAAATTGTACTTCCCGATCCCTATTTTACCTACTGTTTTCAGCCGTATTGGTTGCAATTGGTCTTCAAAGCGAATTCATTTTAACAACAAATTCATTTGAGCTCGAGGTTTTTGATTCAGTGGCAGACCCATTTTAGAATTTAAAGTTTTGTTCGTCAATGGTTATAGTATTTTCAACCTTTTTTTTGACAACAAATGATCTTCGAAAGTTTTCATTCGATTGCAAACTCAATTTAAAGCCTGAAGCTTGTTCATCAAAGGTGAGGTAGTATTTCCAATCCGTTTCAGCAACTAATTAATATGAACCAAAAATTGAAATCGAATTTCTTGTTTTTCATTGAAAACACATGCTGCTGTATTTTTTTATTTGGAGATTGATTGTAAATGAAGATGAATTAAACAACATTTTTTTCTTTGTTTGATTTAATAGGTTTTGGGTTTATGTTTGAATGGAGATAAAGGGATAGCTTTTTTTTTTTTTTTAATGTCATTGTATTTTATTAGAGGATATTGAAAATGAATGGATTCTTTTAAAATTTTGAACAAAAATATAAATAAAATTGGCGTTTCCATCTGTTATCCATGAGGTATACACAATTCAAAAAATGGACATAAAAATAAGATATACCTATCTTAATGGATATTGCCGTATCATTTATCATAATTTGAGATATATTTATCTTTTTTCTTTGATCAGATAAGAAGAATAAAAAAGAAGAAGTGACATTAATAAATTGAAATAGAAACAAGGAAAGCTGCACCAACTCCATTTATTAATGGAATCCTAGGCTGAGTATCTTTGACAAATCTTTTTCTGTCGTCATTCTTAAAAAACTTATCAGTAATAAAAGCAAAGGAGCAGCTATCTATCTTATCTCCCATTCCCCCACCCAAGGACTTTGCTTACAAGTAATGGATCATCACAACACAGTAGAAGAAGCAAAAATAATGTGCCCTCACGTTCTCCTCTTCCCTCTTCCAATACAAAGCCCTATCAATTCCATGCTTCAACTTGCTGAGCTTTTTTGCCTCGCCGGTTTACAAGTTACTTTCCTCAACACTAATCACAATCAACAGCTTCTCTATCGTCACACCAACGTTGAATCAAGATTCAAGCAATATCCCAAATTTCAATTCCGGACAATTTCCGATGGTCTTCCCAAGGATCATCCCCGGTCGTCTCTTCTGTTTGGAGACCTTATTACTTCCTTGCAAGCTGTGGCAGAGCCTTTTCTTAGAGAAATATTACTTGGAGTTACAGAGCCCCCTGTTACATGTGTTATACCTGATGGATTATTTTATTATGCAGTGGATATTTGTAATGAGGTTGGAGTTTCTGTTATTTCCTTTGATACTATTAGTCCTTGTTGCCTATGGGTTTACCTCTGTTTCCCCAAACTCATTCAATCTGGAGATATTCCCTTCAAAGGTACTTTCATTTTTGTTATTGTATTTGGAGTTATGTTACTAATTTATGGCCATCTAACAAGCAAAAATTTACCTAGGAAATGACTTGGACGTATTGATAGAAAATGTACCTGGCATGGAAGATCTTCTACGGCGTCGCGATTTTCCATTCTATCGCCTCACCAATTGTGCAACGGACCTATATTGCCAACTTGCTCTCAAGGAAATCCAAAGTATACCTCGATCCCATGGACTCATATTAAATACATTTGAAGATTTAGACGGTCCGTTACTCTCTCTTATTCGCTCTCATTGTCCACAAACGTATGCGGTTGGACCGCTACACTTGCAACTCAAAACTAGGCTTGCTGATAAAACAATGTCCTCTTCGAATAGTTTGTGGGAAGAAGATCACAGTTCAATTCAATGGCTCGACGCACATCCCACAGAATCAGTAATCTATGTAAGTTTTGGAAGTCTTGCAACTTTGACAAAGAAGGAAATTTTGGAGTTTTGGCATGGATTAGTAAATAGTGGAATCAGATTTTTGTGGGTCATGAGGTCCGACTTATTGAGGGAAGAAGAGTTTAGCCACCAATTTGTGAAGGAGCTAACGGATGGTTGCGAAGAAAGAGCTTACATAGTGAGTTGGGCTCCACAAGAGAAAGTACTATCCCACCCAGCTATTGGTGGATTTTTAACTCACAGTGGATGGAACTCGACTATGGAAAGTATTGTTGAAAGAAAGCCCATGATCTGTTGGGCTGTTTATGTGGACCAACGAGTCACAAGTAGATTTGTGGGTGAGGTGTGGAAAATTGGGTTGGACATGAAAGACATTTGTGACAGATACATTATTGAGAAGGCGGTGAAAGAATTGATGGTAACAAATAAGGATAAGTTGAAGAAATCGGTTGACAAATTATCTATGTTGGCAGAAATTAGTGTTGGAGAAGGAGGTTCATCGTACAATGCTTTTGAATATCTCGTCAATGACATTAAAAAGTTAGGAAGAAGAAACAAGGATAGCAATCCTAACTGCATGGGATAAACAGGGTAATGCTACCAATCATTGATTATATCATTTCTTGTTCTTTTATTGGATACTACAAGTTATTCATACAGGTACACTAGATGAGATAAAGCCCGCGCTACCATGGGGTCGAGCGCAATGTTAGCGTATAAAATTGTATGTTTTGCCTTTTAAATAGGTTATTTTCTAAAAATCAAAGTCTTGTCGGATGTAATTTTTGAAGTATTATGATACAGCTCGAAAAAGTGATTAGAGCCACAAGCCTAACTATCAGCCCTTAAGGCTACCAACCTCTGTTTCCTAGAGAAGAAATTAGTATTGGTAAGGTTACTAGAAGGGTGAAATCTGCTGTTCATATGAGCGCACAGGACCGGCTGGAGTGTCTTATGTTGAGCCGAAGATCGGCTTTGGATTTGTCAATTTCGAAGCCGAGTAATGGAGCTGAAGATGAAGCTGCCTAGAGGTGTTACAAAAGTTGATTGAAGAAAGCAGAGATGAAACAGAGGTGGCTGAGAAAATTATGGATCTTTGTATGTCCAATTCCAGTCATGACAGTTAGTTTCTTTGCTTAATTGGTTTGCTATAGGGTCAAATTTAGTTTCTAGAATTGCATATAGTTTTACAGGAACTTCTGCTCTATCTGTTTATTTGCTGGTAATGTTGTCATAAAAGTACTATTGATCTTCTTAGTTCCATTTTTTGGTAGGAAGGAAAACATTTTTCAATTTTTCCTTAATTTTTTTTTAAAAAAATGACTTACCTCCAATAAATAAGGAAAACTTTTTCTATGGAAACATTTTCTTTCATACCAAACAAAAAAAGTTCTTCAAATTTTCTGAAATTCCTTTTCAATCAAACACCAGCAGAAAAATGGAGACAAGAGGGGTTGCTCATATAGTAAGAAGCATCCTTAACCTCCAACACTGAAGTTGTGGGTTCGAGTCATCACATGGGTGGAAACTCTCACGGAGGTGTAAAAAAGAAAAAAATGTAGAAAAAATAGAGTGTCTTAATTTTTTGTTAAAAACTTTGTGCACTGTGTTAAAGTAGGATTGAAATGAATTAGAAGATAAGATTTTGGTGGGCACACAAAGGTAGTGAGGCTTCAACAAATTGTTTGCTGGAGTGGCCAGAAAGTTGGCCTATCCCCATCAGATGAAACATGTAGGGATTTTTCTATCTCCCTCAGTTAGTTGTTTTCTCCAAGATGAGGAAACAACTAATTTTTCAGTTTCATCTAAGAAAATAATAATGAAATTTATGTTCAGTCTCACATGGTTGAGGAAATGGCTTTTGAGATTGAGCTAAGAATTACTGTTCATTTATACGAGAGATTATTAAGAAAAAATTACGTAAATTTCATGCTTTCAATAAGATTTTTTTTCAGGAGCAGCACTTTGAAACTCTCTGTAATAAATAATCTCCGGTGCACAAGAATCTTTTGTATACAGCAAATGAACTGAATTGATGAAAATTACCAAAACCCTTCGTTTGCATCGATTTATATTAACTTAAATCCTAACATAATTACAACCATCAAACATCTCCAAAGAAAAAAAGAGAGAGAGAAAAGAAGCAGAGTAAAAAGAAGGCAGAAGTACTGAAAAATTGATCAATCGAGCACGAGATTGCCATTAGCATCATATGAAATTTTGCCTGAAAATTCCAAAGGGCGACACTTTTCTCCTTTAATAATAGTCCTCTTCCATAGCGCGTTTTCATCTTCCCAATTTACTTGATAATCATCATCGTCATCATCATCATGTTCCACTTTTTTCCTCCAAGATATCATTTTTACCATCAATAGAGCTTTACTACTTATGCTGCTCTCTAACCTTTCTACTGGCTTTTTACCCCCAAATTGCACACTCTGCCTCTTCTTCTTTTCTCTCTTGTGAAAGCCGCCTCCACATAAAAAGGCCATCATGGATACTTTAACCAAGATTATTGATAGCAAAATGATCAAAAAGAAAAGTAAATAAAGTTTATGACAAACAAAGAAGAGAGGAACAATCAAAGGAAAGAAAATTCAATTTTGCTATGGATGGTTGCTTCCTATGGTTATGGCTTTATACTACTTAAGTAGGCAGAGTGGAATTACTTGTTTTCTACTATTACATAGAAAAGTCAAGTCAATACTTTTACTAGTTCAACATTCAGGGGAATTCCTTCAAGGTAAAATAATTGTTAGCATTTGCCTGGATTTCCTACCTCAGTTAAATTCAACTATAATTGTGTTTTATTTTTAAAAAAGTTCACTTGTTAGAATATAATGTTTTTAGGCCAATTGTTCAAACCATATTAGAATTTTATGCTCTTTTATGGTCATTAAAAGTTCTATAATTATTAGCCTCTGCTGCAGATGTCCTGGTTAATTCGAACCCAACATATATTAAAGGAATTATTGGATATCTCTTTGAGCCTTTTCACCTCTACAAAGTAATTTCCAGTAAAATGTTTAAGTCATTGTTTCTCTAATATAAAACAGGCCAAATTGGTCATTGCATAAAGAAGGTGGCTGAAAATTGACTATGACTGGACTAGTGATCTTCAAAATGAATGGATGTAGGGTTGCCGTGAGTTAAGTGTTAACATGTAAGGTTTACTTGACTCACTGACTTGAGTAGTCTCTGAATAAAAACAAACACTAGAAACATTTTCTTATGTTCAAAGTAAAATTTTGACCACCCAAAATTTGAATGAAAAATAAAGAAAAAAACTTTGAATGACAAATTGCCAATGACCAAAACATAACATGTGCAACGTTGAGTCTATTACCATGCCTAACATAAATTGCATATAACAAATCCATCTTGTTTACCATGCCTAACATTAGATCAAATATGTACTTCTGTTAAAGAGTTTCACTTATTATTTAAGCATATATATAGATTAAATAATTTATCTAAAATTGTCTCTTTTTTTATCCAAAATCCCTACGTGTGTGTGAGAGATCTAGTGCTCGCTCATACGCTGTGTTAAATACAGTTCGGTATCGAATATTGAAAGCACTACTCAACGAACTTATTTAGTAGCAAGTATTGGGGAAACTCTTCATTCTACATGTTACTTATTTATGCTGTACTGACTGCTCTTTTATAGATGTAGTATAATTCAATCCACATCAAGCTTATTTAACCCCAACCAAACTTGATACAAGTACACAAAAAAAAACTAATGCTTATTTAAAGCATCATACATTATATATTATTATTGTCACGCTACAAACAAAGCACCTGATCTTTGTTGAAAGGAAAATTAAATAGGAATAGAGTTGGTGACTGAAGGATAAATGACGGTTGCTGGATGACCCATAATCCGGCGTCCCTTGGAGTGACGGAACACATAAACCAGAGCACCAACCGGCCATTCTACAATTGCTGCCGCAGCAAATGCCAAGAAACCAAGTGTTGGCCCCACCACCTTGCACCTACATATATACAACCATTTCAAATCTACAATATACACATTTTTATCTTTTTTGTAATTAATTATGTTAATAGTCGAAAGTAATACTACTAACCTACAAGGATTGCTAGCATTGCCACACTGCACACAGATCGGAACTCCAACGAAACCCATTTTTTTCTTATCAATTGGCTAAATAGACAGTCAGAGGACCAAAGATGAAGAACAACAAGTCTGCGATTTTTGCAATGTTACACACAAATTTTACTAAAAGGAGCATTGATACAAAATTTGAAGAAGAAGATTTGGGGTATTAATAGGATTGTATCGCAAAGGTGAAAGTATGGATAATGGCGGTGATGTTTATTTTAAATATCGAATTGGACACGTGTTGGCGTCTGAAGATGGAGGCAGAAGACACGTGTTAATTAACTGTAATCTACTGCCACGTGTCCAACGCAAATAGTATAACAATATCATCAAACCCAATATCGGAAGTTAGTGACACGTGTCATAAATTTAATTTAATGATTAAAATTTAAATCTAACCATGATTAACTGTGGAAAGCCTATGAAAGTAGACCTATCAAAGAAGAATAACCTATAAGCCAGAGAATTTAGTCGAATGCAGATTATTTTGTTCAATTTTTTTTATTTTGGTGATTTACAAAAACAGTATCATGTTTAATCAAATCATATATGATATATATCTGCTCCTATGTAATTGCTCGCAAATCATACAGGAGACATAACCCGCGCTAGACAAGTCCGTTGCGACAAGTTTGAAAGTCCCAAGCCAAACCACTAAGTCACCCTTAAAGGTATTTTATTTATTATATTCAAAGGGTGATAAATTAAAATTATTCTTCTATTTATAGTTTCTTAAGAAGTGTACAAAGTCAATATCAGACAAATATTGTTGAAAAGAGAGTAGTACAGTAGAACAATAGAAGTATAATTTGTAGTTACTTTATACATGGAATTTGACCTTTCACCTAAAGGCACATATAAAGCTAGATTCGATTCTCGTGAACTTAGAAGTATAATCTCCTGGCAACTTGATTAAGGAAGTTTTGTGATTTCAAGTGACAACTAATTGAGTCAATAATTACTTCTTAAATTATTCGTTAACAAGATTAATCAACACTAATTTGCATGAAATAAAAACCTATTGGCTATTAACATTTTAAGAATGTCCTTTCTCAAAATAAACTCATAAACCATACAATCATTGTAGCCTTGGATTCCAAATAGAGACTTATGCAACGCAAACACTTTTCAGCCACATGCACCCAAGCTACATTGATGCTCATGATAACTTTATTTATATGTTATTCCTTCGTTTATATATATATAAAGTTATGAATATAAATGTATAGGTTATTTATATTTCACGGTATTAAGAAGATTTCAAATATAGCGCTACATATTATTTTACATGGTTCAATATATTATTTAAATGAACAAAAAAAAATAACAACCATTTTTTAGACTTCGGAATAGAATAGATTCTAAAGTGTAAAAGAAAAAATGTTTCCTTTTGGATCAATATAATGAATTATACTATGGGGTCTCAACGTTACGTTGTTACATTGTAAGTAAAACTTATAACTGTTAATACGATATAAATAATTAACCTGATAGAGTAAAAATAACATAAAATTTGCGGTCAATGGGTATATAGCCTACAAGTCAAGAGTTACTTAGGTTAATATGCTTCAAAACTAATGGATTATTCAAAGTTAACAACAATAATTCTAAAACAAAAAAAGGGTACCATCTTAATATTCCATTAGAGAGGCCACCATCAACTTGCATGGATCCTTTATATCTACCAGAGTGTTCTCCATTTCTGATAACACAATGGCCACAAAAATCTGCTTTTTTCCACCTTTAATCATCCTAACATTATTAACTTTCAGTTCTTCTGGAAATGCTCAAGTGTCTGAAGTAACAACTTCTAATCAAGGTGTTCTCTATGCTTCTCCACCACCACCAAATGGATGTCCCTATTCTTGCCTTCCTCCACCTACCCCTACAGACTGCCCACCGCCTCCATCTTCACCACAGCTACCACCTTCAGGGCCAGTCAACTACCCTCCGCCAATGGGGTATTATTTGCCACCAGGTGGAGACTTTTTACCTCCACCAATGTACGTGTATGGTCCTCCACCTCCTAATCCAATTTTACCTTACCTCCCATTTTACTACAAGAATCCACCATCTGATTACTCTTCAGCTGCAAGTGATCATAATTTGACAAGCAAGTTATTGCTACTATTTACATTACTCCTTATCTGGTCACAGTAATGCACCAAACAAAGGTGGCATATTCAATATTTTTTAGTACTTGGGACCAAGGAAGTTCATGTGCAGCTAGCGCTATCAAGTAATAGTACAAATACCAACTCTTTCTGGGTAAAATCTTCTTTTATCAAGGTTACTTCTCTGAGAGCAACAGTAAAGTGGCAAGTACTCTGATTCTCAATTACTGTCTTCTCTTTTAACTATTTTTGGAAGGAGAAAGTTGAAAGAAAAAACATCTCCTTTTTTTCTAACTGAGTTCTTCCCCTAAAAAATTATCAAAAACCAACAAATGGTTCTGGAGAGGATTTTGTCAAGTATTGGCTGTTTTTTCCCAAACCCAGCCCCCCTCCCTCCTTTTCATTTTTGCCTTATATTTAAGAATTTCATGAATGCACTGGCTGCTATATCTATAAATGCATATAAGTTAAGCATGTAAGTATAAACAAGCAATAAATATATATATATATATATATATATATATATATATCGATGGGGATTCAAATATCAATCCGCCCACAACTGACCAAAATTCTGGAGATGTCAGAAAGAAACAATACAACTCTAAAATATCATGCACTGGCATAAATAGGATCTAACATGGTCAGCTAAATTGACATAATAAATTCAGAAGAAAAATGCTTTAATCCTATAGGCTAAAAGGGGGCATCACCACAAATCTGGTGGCTAAAACTAACCCCTAATTCATCGTTTACATCTTCAGATATACAATCATGTATAGCTCTAGAACCTATAACTATGTCTAAAATACTCCTAATTATTCCATCAGATAAATAGTAATTTACAACAAATAGGCAATGAAGCCAGATATGATTTTGCATATATTGATGTTAACCAACAAACCTGGTGAACTTTCAACATGCTCTCCAATTATGCACTTCCACGGTAAATCTTAATCAGCTGAATCAATTCACAAAACACCAGAGTCCAAAGCTTTGATTGTTTTGCGTCGCCACATAGCAGTTTCCAGATCAAACCTCAACTCCCATGATGGCCAGTAGTGTAAATCCTGCTTCAATGTAAGTACTCGAGGCTTCCCATTCAGGTGGACTGTCCGTACCCGGACAAACTCTCCATGCTCTATTGTCTGTGAAAAGTTAATTAGGCATAAGAACAGGACAGTAACAAGATATCAAGTCAGAAACTTCAAGATCAGTAACAATCATTTTTGTAAGGTAATAGTATTGATATGTGCCAGCCAAAAAGCTCATGAAAGAGTTCATCTAAAATGTATGAGAGCATTACAGGGAGTGTAATGAAAGGAGAAAATCGAGCATGGATTTCAGGTAGGGGTGATAAATGGCCATGTTGAGCTGGATTGGGAGGGGGGTGCATAACCAAACCAACTTTACCCAAAAAAAATTTTAGGGTTTAAGCCTTTTTTAAGTAATTATCTCAATTTTGTCCAATATCATTTTGAATAAACCAATATAACAAATATGAATACTTCTGTTATTAAGGAGGACAAATATGGACACTTTTATACAAGAAAATATCCAAATTTACATGTTTCTATTGGAAACAAATTTAAAACACACCACTTTTACATTTTCAGGTCACTAATAATCCGGCTATTAGCATATCATCTCATACAAGTCCTTAATTCTGGCAAAGCTTCATCATGAAATAGGAAGCTTATTAGCTTGGTCAAAATGGTAATACAACGAATTTCACAAATAAAAATATTTCAGAAAGAGATCTAGATTTAACCATGTATTTTTTTTGTTTTAAAATTATACTATGTTATATTTCATTCAAGATGTATTTTTAAAGCTTTTGGAAATATTGAAACTTATTGTGTGATTATCTTATGATTATTGTTTGCACTACATGACAAATGTGTTGCCCTAATGCAGTGAAAATTGTACAACATCAAACTTATAAAATACACAGTGGTGAATGCAAAATAGAGATACCGGGATCATCTAAATCCAGTATTTCCAATGTAGAGCATAAATTTATCCATAAAAAATTGTTAAAATTGCCACAAATAGCAAGTCTGAACCCATAATTTTATTAATGCAATTAATTAAATACTACAAACTTCATAGGTTGAACCCATAAAACTCAAATTCAATATCCACATACGAAGATCATGGTACAAGAAAAGTGAAAACATAGAAAAAATCAAAGTAAATCTCACGCTCCGATTAAGGTAAATCTTAAAAATGAGTTTGAATTGGGCTAGTATTGGCATAAAAAGGAGATCCCCTTGAAAAAGGATTGTGTAGGGCGAGTTAAAAATCAAATCAATACAAAATTATCTTATCGCTAACTCATAACATTTTGGATAGGCCATCAACTTCTGGGCCATATTTGACACCCCTAGATTCAGGCTCGAGAATGTTTCTTTATACTTTCTGGTAACTAATCATTGTATTAATCATCAAGTGGCTTCAATTAAAGAATAATATAACCAAACAACAAACCGTATGGGTTATCTCAGATGTAAACAAAAAGACTAGAATATTTGTAGTAACCATATTGCACCAAGAACTAAGCAAGGATATAAGTTTGTGTTCGAGATTAAGTACATTATCATTTTTCTCTTAAAATCCTAGTTCCTATCTTTCCAAATGCTCGAAATATGGAAGCAGGAATGGTATACCATTTGGAGATGATCAATAAGGATCTTATAGACTGTTTGGTCAAATTTCTAAAATCAGCTTATTTTAAAAAGTGAGAAGCAGTTTGTGTTTGGCTAATCAAACACTTTTGAGCAGCAATTAGTGTTTGACCAAGCCTTTAAAAAGTGCTCCAAAATGTATTTTCTCAAAAGTGCTCCAAAAAGTATTTTCTCAAAAGTGCTTTCAGAAGTAGTACTTACGGACAGAAGCTACTTTTAAGCATCTCAATAAATAGTTTCTGCTTCTCACTTTTGAAAGAAAAAAAAAACAGTTTGTGCTTCTACTTAAAAACACTTTTTTTTCTCCTATAGCTTGGCCAAAAACCTTTACTTTTGAAAAAAACATTTTGGGCTTGGAGAAACTTGGCCAAACAGGCTGATATTCATAGCTCTTTCCATACACATAATGTATACAAAGCATCTCAAAATAACAAGTCATACCTTCGTGACGTCAACAAAAGCATCCAAAGAGGGAGTTGGTTTTCCATTGACTTCAACTATCCATTGAAGAGCATAAAGACCATACCGATGTACTGGACTTCCATGACACCACCTGAGAGTTACTTTAGGCGTTAATAATAGTGGCATATAGCTAATAGCCAACTCAACAAAAGATACCCAACTGCCCTCTCTTTCTTTTACATGAGATGCATTACAAATACATAATGAAAATTAGAAAGACTCAATCAGCCCTTCATCAGAACAAAGAGTCCCCTCAATGCCTGCTGATCGGTGATGACCCAGGAACAATTACAGCAAACTCTTTTTCTTGAAGTTAATAAATTATGACGAATCCAGTAAACGATTCCCACCATAATATTCCCTTTAAATTAAGTCTTGAAAAGGAGCAGTAAAGAAAAAATGTGTCTTAATTTGGATTTGATTCTTCCGTTTACAATAAATGCATACAGGAAACTTATTTCCTTTTTCCTTTATTTTGCTGCAATTTTCTCAAGAAACATGCTGCCAACTTTCTTGACTTCTAAAAAAAGCTTTCCACAGTCTAGCAATTACTCACCTTGCTACATATACTCCATGGCCTTCATCAGGAAGAAATCCAAGTGCACGTACTGCTGGATGAGGATCTTGGACGATACAACCACACCAACTTATTGCACGACTTGTTCCATTTCCATCCCTCACATCTGTTCCCACAAGCAGTTCAATTTCCTGGCCCTGAGAATTCATCAAATAACTTGGAAGAATTTAAGAGAATGAAGAACTAACTTAAGCAGGACATATTACAATAGTAAAGTTCTTTTGGTCATATATGAGGAAAATGGGGAAGAAAATGTAAACGCGATTTGCCTCAGCGGCTCACCTGACGAAAGATTGTCAAGTTAAGTCTTCCATCGCTATCATTAGACCTGTCTAGTGATTGGCATGCATGTTCGATGTCACGAAAGCATGTAACTGGCTCTTTATTAATTGCTAAGACCATATCGCCTTGTTCCAATAAATTTTCAGCTTTAGATCCAGCAAAGCAACCTTTAACTCGCAATACTTGGCGTCTCATGGGATCCTTCTTTACGAGGGCCTAGAAGGTATAATATGTATCAAGAAAAGGCTTACATCAGACACATGGTGCACCCATTTCAAACATCTTCTGCAGATTATCTAATTTGTTTTGTAAGCTCACCAGGCATAAAACCAAGTACTAATTATAAAACGGGAAGAAACAGGAACTTAAATAGTCTATATTTAAAAAACAAGAAACTAGGGAAAATAATTTGAGTAATCATAGATGCCCATGATCAATGATCAAGTTGCATCCATGGATCTCCCATCCAACCAAAATCCAAACATATAAGAAACTAGATTATCTTACCATTATATTATCGCCTAGATCTCTGCTACTAGATTATATTATCGCCTAGTTCTCTACTACTTGAGGATTGATATTAAAGCTTTAAAGAGAGTTTGAAACCTAATCTGACCAAAACAAGCCTAGGTTGTTGGAAAAAGATTTTTTAAAAAAACATCTAGTTTATAAATGTGTTTTCGCTAATGTCTTTTTAAATTAAAGACAATAAAAAGAAAAAATACACTCGGGATAAGATACGGATAGAAGGAAAAGCAAGAACAGGAAATGACAAACCAAACAGATATCTCCAGAACTAGTAGCTTACCTGGATCCAAGTATCATTGAGTCCAAAACTTCGAGCTTTGGAAAGCAAAGTAGGGTAAAGTTCAACTTCCAATATTCTTAACCGAGGCATAGGTCTTTGCAAACCATTTATAAGACGAGGAGGTCCGTCGGCACCGGAAATAATCTTGCCAAGGACTTGGCTTATGGTATAAATTGGAATACCTCGGACAAATTGGTGATCTTCTGACGAACTACAACCATACTTGAGCTAAAAACGGAAGAAGCATAACCATTTAATTAATCAAAAAAGAAGCTCTAAAACTAGTTACATCCAATTAACAAGAGAGAAGCATCAGTTGGGAGTACAAACCTGCGTTGAAAAGCTTCCCCATAGAGCTTGAACCCTGCCACGCTCATCAGTCAGCACACCAGAAAATGTACTTCCAAAATCTGAAATGAGAATCATATGGAATCAAAGAATGCCCAAAACAAATGCCAAAACTACTATAGAATTAGAGAATCAAGAAGGCCATAAGTGGGAGAGTGTTACCCGTGTCAAGCTCAATCACTTCCAAGTTTGTTGCTCTGTAACGTGGACAATCAGCAGAACCAATATTCACAGCAGCAGATGGGTTGGTCACAACCGATTTTCTGGAAGTTGCCTGTAGACTTCTGCTCAATCCCACAAGATACACTGAATCTCCACGACGAAGAGCAGGATCTATTGGCAACAAAATTCAAAATTTAGACAAACATTAGCAAAATTATTAACGGATAAGACAGCCATTTTCTGGAAGACATGATAACTAGAGCAAGTTAATTGAACCTACAAGGGTTCCACTTGCCACAATGGTAATTCAAAGACATACCATTCATCAGTAAACTTTAATTACATTGGAGCAGGGGCTTCATTTTTATATATTGTTCATATAGTCCATTAAGATTATAAAACAATCCCATATACATTTTCAGCAAGAGAATAATCAGTAAGGATTACGGAGTGGGAAACCATTTTTATAAACTCGGTTACAAGACCATTACCACAATACGATGTAAAAACAACAATATAGTGAATAAGAGGAGAAGACAGATAGTGCTAAAGCTGGATTATGTTCTGAAACAACAAAGTATATTATGATCAGAGCTGGATGTTCAAAACGCCATTCAATAACTAGGAGCTTTTCTAAATGCTCCCGTGCAGGCATCTTCTGACAAAGGAGTACATCTAACAGCACACGAGAAGCAATTGGAATGGAAATTGATGAAGTAATAAGTGAATACGTGTCTATATTCATTGTACTAGAATAAGGAAAATCATATAGAAGTTTTATAGGATACTAAGGATATTAAGTCTTTACTTGTAGCATATTAACTTAATTTGAATAGGGATTGATTACCTTCAATATTTGTATACAGCCTTAGATTCCTATACTAGGAGTGATAGGATCAGGAATGAAACTATTTAGGACAAAATGACAGTAGCCTCTCTGGTGGACAACATGAGGGAGGAGGGGCTGAGATGGCTCAGACGTGTGAAGAAAGATGAGCAGATGTCCCAGAGAGGAGGTGTGAGATGTTGGCCAAAGAAGTCTCGGGGAAAGGTGATTAGACAGGGCATGGCTCACTTACAACAAACTGAGGACATGACCCTGGGAAAACAGGAAGGTCGAGGCTAATGATAAATGGTAAGTAGGTTGAGCTTTGTCTAGTTCCCTTATCAGTATTGTAACTATTACTCTCATACTATCTTATTCTTTGATTATATTATTACATGTTGTTTCCTTTGCTTCAGCTATCGTATTATTTGTCATTGCTACTGTTCTCATCTTCATTGTTTTCAGCATGGTTTCCTCGCTATTGTATTTGTTTCACATACTTATTTTTTTATATGCTTAACTTGAGCCAAGGGTCTATCGGAAACAGACTCTCTCTCTACCAGTGTTGTGAAAGGCAATCGCCTCATCGCCAATGGCAAGAGGCGAGGTGACCCTTTATCGCCCTTTAGCTTTGTGGCGAGGCGATCTTCAAAAGGCGATGTCATGGCAAGAAAGGCATCACCTTTTGTATTTTCTTTTCAAAAAAAGGCAATCAATTTAGGGTTTTAAAAGTTCTAAGGTTTTTAGGGCTTTCTTTCCAAATTTGCACGATTGCACTCTTAGACTACAACTACGACTCCAACTAGTTAACTCGACTAGACTTCTCCGGTGACCGGCCAGACTTTTCCAACGACTCCAAAGTCCAACCAATACGTATATCTTCTTTTCTTCTTCTAATTTCTTCTTCCACTGTTTCTTTTACTTTCTTCTTCAAACTTCATAGTTACTTCTACCTCTGTTTTTTTCTCACTGTTTTGACTTTTGTTCTGTTTTTTTCTCATTCAAGTTCTAGACTTTTGGTATGTACTATCTATTTTCAGTTTTCAAATTGAAATATTCACTAATATGTTGTTGCGATTGAGATTTTGATTATTTATACATGCAAGTGAATATTTTAATTTTTTGGTATTAACAGGCGCTGCACTACAAAAAGGCGAGCGCCTCGGCCCTCGCCTCGCGGCGAGGCAGACCCTTGTCGCCTTTCGCCGTCCAAAACAATGCTCTCTACTTACTTCAAGGTAAAGGATAAGGTTTTCACACACCACCCTCATCAGACCTCACTTGTGGTGCGACAATACTCCTTAGACTAAAAACAGGTGCCCCTTGTCTCCAAACAATCATTCAGGCGACATACCTCTCTTTAGGATCATTTAAGCATTATTCATATTTCCAGTGACTAGAAATCGACTACCAACTCCCTCCTCTACACTTCTGATTTATTGTCATTGTTCTGCCAATTCAAGTTACACCGATGATGTTCTAAAAATCAGCAGTACTAAATATCTTTGTGATGATTGAGAATAGATTCATTTCCATGTATAATGCAAGAAGCACTTTCTTTTTTATCATGCACCAGCAACTTCAACCGGAAAGAATTCAAGGACCGTTTTCCTGTTTGGTGATTGTGCACTAGTGAGATTTTAGTGTCAGCTTTCTACGTTTTCAAAATAAACAAATTGTTTCAGCACTTTAGTTTTGAAGGAGACATGTTTTAGTAGCAAGTGAATATGTCTACTTTTGTGGTGAACTACAAAAAAGACAAGCATAAAGAATCAAGAGAGGAAGTTCCCACTTACCAGGAAGAAGTTCAGCAGCACGAACAGCAGAAGCAGCAGCAGTTCCTAGAGCAGAAGGATCATATGCAACCAGAGCAAAATTATGGACAGGGTGGAGGAAAACTACCTGAAAATATTACCGACCTCCTCAATAAAGTTTTTTATCATAGCAGGTAAAAGTGTTAACAACAATAGTTATTACCTCTCCAGGAATCTCAATAGGAAAAGCAGCAAAAGATAGCATTATATCAGAAACTGATACTGCAACAGTGTTTTTGTCAACTGCAACCAAGCCCATGTTGTGGGAATGGTATACGATAGCACCAGTTCCAAAAAAATGCTGTGAGTGAACTCCATCAAGCATGCATAACGATGGTACATGGACCTGCAATTCCGAATAATGAGAGGCACACCAAATTCAGATAATGGAGATAGGAATAACCATAGAACCATACATGTCTAGACATACCTTTCAAGTCTCAACTGCAACAATTAGTATGATTTTTCATATTACATATTTACTAGGAGAACATACGACAATCTTAACCAGCAGTTACCAAAAGAAAACCAGCAGTTTGTAACGTTATTCAGCATTTTCTATGTTCTACAACAGGGTAAAAGAAAGAAACAAAACGAATGATTAAGATTTGGACCTACAAAACAGACAATGATTGCGATAGATTCAGATCTTCACTAAGTGCAAACAATACGATAGGTGGCCAATCTCTAAGTTAATAAAGTAACTTGTTAAGATGTCCCACATCGGTAGAGGGATGGGAATTTGGCCTCCTTTTATGGACTTGGACAAACCTCCCCTCAAGAGCTAGCTTTTGGGGTTGAGTTAGGCTCAAGTGTCATATCTTTACATGGTATCAAAGCAGGGGCCATCTCACCCAATGTTTGGGCCCAAAATAATCAAAAAATTGCCTAAAATTACCCACGCACCACATGCTAAGCACTGGGCATGAGGTGGGGTGTTAAAGCAAAAAGTCTCACATTGGTGGTTAATGAGGGTGGAGTCCTTATAAGGCTTGGGCAATCCTCCTCCCTTTGAGCTAGCTTTTGGGGTGTAAGTTAGACCTAAGTCCTAATTTAAGAGCCAGGCCTATCTCAATTTGTTGTTCACCGATGATGGCCCCCATTTAGAAGTGTTCACACTCCAGTTGAGGTCTGGGCGTGCGGAGGATTGTTAAGATGTCCCACATCGGTAGAGGGATGGGAATTTGGTATTCTTATATTAACTTGGACAAACCTCCCCTCATGAGTTAGCTTTTGGGGTTGAGTTAGACCCAGGTGTCATATCTTTACATAACTAAACATTCTAGCATCATATATATTTGATATCTTCAGGTATCCTGAAAATTATCTATCAGATTTTCCTTCTTAAAGTGCAATGAATCTAGACATGTATGAATTCACACACATATTATCTTTGATATTCTCACACAACCTATTGAAAAAAATTGTCCAAAGAAGGATCCCACCAAAAGGAGACATTCCCTACCAAGAAAAAAGGTGGCATACCCTATACACACATACATTGCACTTACCTAAGTTGTGCGGACTCTTCATTTTTGTTGCCGCACCCGTGTCAACACGAAACGGGTGCGGATGCGGGATACGTGTGGGATTTGGTCAACCCACATCAGATACTTTGACCAGAGTCCATGGACAAATTTGGGGGAAATTTGAGATTTTGATAAAACAAACGAGGAATGGCATACCTTCAATATTATAGTCTTTTTTGTCTCTTTTTTAGCTTTTCCTCTTGGTCAATATTCGTTGTTTCATGTTTCAAGCCAGAGTTGGTGGAAGGTCTTGAATGACTTTCTTTGTCTTTTTTGAGGGGAAGAACCAAAGAGCTTGAAAGAAGAATTTGAGGGTCTTGGGAAAGACAACCTAGAAGATCTTTCATAATTTAGAATATCTTTATAGCTTTATTTTATAATTTCCGATTTTTAACCGAATCCCAGCACCCATATCCATATCTGGATCCGTAACCCTGAATCTTAAAATTTAGATTTTGCCGAATCTGACCCTCGGATACCCGCATCCAAATCCGAGCAACTTAGGCACTTACTATTGTGCTTAGAATAATAAAATCTTTTCTCTCTTTTTGATGAAGTGATTGTTAAATAACTGGCATCAAGAAGATGCTGAAAACAGTACAAAGAAACTAGGGGAAGCTCCTAGAAACAAAAACATACAGAGAGAGCATTGAACCATTTTCTCTTTTTCTTTGAAAAGTACTTAGACGATAGAATCTACCCCCAAGTAACCACGGAGAGAAAAGGATTTGGTTTGCAAAAAAGTTGTGCATACATTACAATATTGAGATTGTTATAAGATATAGTGCACGAGTAAATCTGAATTTTCTTTCAGATGTTTGATTCATCACTATCAGAAACTGAATTGAGTAATCAAAATCTTTGGGTATTACACGTTTATTGCTATTGCATGTGGATCAGATAAAAATAATACACCCTTGCAGCATTACTACGGCGGAGACTGAATATGCAGAAGCAAAAAGAAAGGAACCAAACAACTGATAATCAAAGCATGGTTTAATGAAAGGGGTTATTTCTAAATACTGGTAACTCAATAACCCCTATAGACCAATGTTTATTAGGTGAAACTGCTTAGGAAATAAGATCCCACTTCAGTAATGCAAGTAACACAAGAAACAAGCATAGGTGAAAACTAAAGTTACCTCGAACATAACAAGGGTAGGCTCTATTGCACGCTCAGCAACAGAGGCATTATTAGCCACAGGAGCAGCACCTTGATCCTCCACGGCCCCAGAGTCATCAAACCTTTCCTCTCTATGTCCATTTAAAGAGCGGCCAATTATTACATCACCATCCGCAGATAAGTTTTCTTCCACCCTCCGTTTCTTAGTTCCAGCATCAGAATCATCCTGACTGTTTAGTCCCACTGTAACATTATCACAACTGATCTCCGTATTGGTAACTCCATCCATTGATTCTTGGCTGACTTGTTGAGGCCTAAGATCCATTGCACTAACCTCAGTAGCACAAGAAGAAACACTATGATTTGACAAATCTTGTTTGCCTGGATGAATGCCAGAGAATAGAAGTGGAGACTCAGGTGGCAAGGCAAGTTTCACAGTCCATAAACCAGAGCTGTCATCGCGTTTATATATCTGAGGAGATGCATACCATTCATGGCGGTCAATTGTGACCAGTACAGACTGCAGCAAAAACAAGTTTCTATGAGAAAGCCTTGGTACAAAGAGATGATAAAAGCGCCAAAGACTATTCTATATCTACCAACAAGAAGAGTCAAATTAACATTCATAATATCTGCAAAAACTACACACTTTTCATTCTTTGGGGATTCTTTTTGTGAATATATGTTTCTGACTACTACACCTTCACAACTCATTGTGTTACTAGGCTTGACGTTCAAATGGTTAACTACACTAGAAGACTAAATCACAAGACTGACAATGTTACATGCAGGTGAAATTTGTGATCATCTATATCATACACCACATCAAACATACAATTCTTCTGATAAAATCAAAAACCATTAAGATAAATCCTAAAATCGATACACAGATTCAAGTTTTCTTGCCATGATCCCAAACTTTGGGTGACAACAAAAGTTGACATGTTATTAAATTTTCCTTCTGATTTGACGCCGCTCTCAAAACAAGATAAACTCCTGCTCTGAGACATAAGTAGTAGCCGACTGTAGATCCACTAGGATCCATAGTTTTTTACCGTGGTTTACGCAGAAATAGTAAAGCCAACAGAAGTCGGTATTTGTGAATCTGTATACCAATTTAGAAGTAGATGTTAAAAAAATCATCATGATTTGCCAATAAACAGAAGGAAATGGCAGTTGAGAGCAAGAACTACAGATACAGGTGAATAAAAAGAGGAAACAATTGTTTTCTGGAAGATATCAAAGCACGTGTACAGAAAATCAACATAAGAAAAGAGGCACTACTAATACCTTTTTCCGGTGACGATCATTGTAGCTTATATACTCCAATGGTACTCTTGCACTCCTAGACAACTTGGATAAAGCAGAAATTAATTCTTCAAGGGTCGATATATCTTTTCCGGCAAATTTTTTAATGATGGCATGGCGAGGAACTCCTGCTCTAAATAGCATATATCTACAATACCAAAGAAGTTTATAACTGTCAAACATTCTTTTTCCAGTAAAATACTCCTAAAGATAGCATCAACGGAATTTTTTACTTAAACCAGAAACATTTTCGAATACAAACTGTTAGATAAAGCAAAATAACATAAGTCAATGACTGCAGCACAGCAATTATCTAAACAAGGAAAGAAGATGTACAGACCCTGTTTCTGCCACGTAGACAAGACCACAGTGAAAGCGGAAATTTCGAGCCTGCATTAAAAGAGGAGGAGAGAGAGAGAATAAAGCAGAAACGTGAGCTTCAATCATACTCAACAGATAAGAGACAAATTATCAATGAGTCGAATGTGCAAAAGAAGGGTCTTCACTTAAAAGTTCAAATACAAACTACATGACTAAAACTGCAGTACAGGGAAAACCTCTTTATGCGGGAAGACAACCAGAATTCTATCCCTCATAAAGTATCGGCACTAATATAGAAAGATGGGAAAAAAGTATTTCCTCGCTCAGGAATTGCAAGTTGAGCAACAAGACATTTATAAAAAAGCTTAACTAGCTAAAAAGTAACCAAAAATGTTTGCTTGGAGAAGTTTGAGAACTATTTAAACGAAATTGTCAACCAAAAGAACCTAACAGATTGCAAAAGCCCTGAACCATCAAAGTCAAATGGTACTCTAGGCACGTGTTACTTTTCAACTATCAGACGCCTGACTACAAGCACCCAGGCATAACATGTACATACCAAAAAAAAAAAAAAATGGTTGCTTCTATTGTGCCTACATTCAAACCCTCCTAAGCTTGTTATGCTCATATAAGCAGCAAAACTAAAGACAAACCATAAAAGCATGGATGAAACAGATAAAAGCCACTTTCCAGTTCTACACATATAGTCGCATTGTCTTCCAGAAAGAGAACATTTTGAGTATGAACAATTGGCGTGGTCAACAATATCTCACATGACCAGAAGCAGACTGCTAAATTTCTTTCTCAAACAAACCTATTAGCAAGATAAATAGGGGAAAAGTCACAAAACATAGCATCTTAACACCAATTCTTCCCTACTGACTGGTTATAAGTTCATTTGACAAAGGAATGAGTATAATGATTAGAACTCATTTTAGAAGGATTAACAGATAACCAATGTTGCTAAATACACATTAAAAATTGTACGGCACTAGCGGAAGAATCTTGCAAACCTGTTGATAAGAAAGGGGATGAATAACTGCACCACTGACTTCCAAGAAGCGGTCAGGAGTAATTGAATGCAAATCCTGAACCTGAAGGATACACGAGCAGATGAGTCATATTGACAGCTTTAACCCTTTCTTCTAATAAAATTTAGTTACTCCTTGAAAAAATGGGCACTACAGTTCTCAAATAGAAAACCGCTCGGCAATTACACTGAAAGAGAGAATCGAAATTGATCAAAGATTTCTAAAACCAAACGAAAAGGGAACGAATAAATCATGGATCAACTAGGACCTCCACCATAGCTAAAAGATAATATACCACTTCGCAACTGAATTTTGTGACAAAGCAAAATTACCACAGGTAAGGTTAAGCGGGACCACATCAATTATGAGTGGGCAAGCTTTTGTATCTTCTTCATTTACCATTACTATTTACAAGTTCTTTCCTACTGGTAGTATGGACAAATATGACAAAATAACAAAAGAAGAACAAAATCAGAAACAATACCTATAGGTATAGTTCGGACTGTTATTGCTGCTCTGGGCTATTGGTAACTCATCTGTCCACAATGTCTAGAAAAATTGGACTCTAGATAAGCATTGGTAACTCACTCACTAGCAGACAATTCATTCATCATATTTTACAATTATCTCGTGTATTATCAAGGATAGGAAATGTGAACGGCCATTTCGATAAGCAACACATATCACAATAATTATGATTCAACGAGATTGTTAGAATCCTAGGAATATTCTATAGCATATGTGCAAATATAGCAAGTAGCTTGATTTACGCCTAGATTTACTCTAGCTTGATTTGATATTGATTTGTATTGATTAGGTATTGATTTCCTTTCCTTTTTAGGACATGTCTACTTAGTTATTGAAACCCCAATAGCTTGTGGGAATAATCAAGTTGAGTTCTCTCTCAAACTCTTGTCTTCTCTTCCATTTAAATCACAAATTTGTTGACCGAGATCTCGCCTACATTAAGCATCATACAAGTTTTTGTTTGTTTTGATAAGGTAAAGGTTTATTAACAGAGTACCAAGAGTTATAAAAGACTGCTGGGAATATCCATGCAGTCAATGACAACATCTCCCTAGCAAGCATCATAGAAGTATATAGGCACCTGAATGAATTAACAAATCATGCTAAAACCAACCCAAAGGCTAATTGAGATGAACCAAAATCCTAATCATTTTGACAACTATGATGTAAGAATATAACCTTCTATTTTAGAAATCATAGAAATTTCAACATTCAAGGAACACTCACCAATAGTTCCACTGTCATTGAGGTTCCACCCCTTTCTATTTGAAGCTCAACTTTCTGCCCAACACTGTCATCAAGTAAAGTCTCCATCTTCAGGAACTGAGTAATCACCTGAATGAAGCTTATGGAAGGAAATCAGTTCTACGAACCATCAAATGAATGATTTTCCAATTATATAAAGAAGCAATTGCCAGCAATGTTAAGTTTATGTATTCATCTTGGTCTGAGGAAAAAATTGGAGAACTAGAACTATCTTTTGCCCATGTAACACACTGTCAAGAGGAAGGATAGATAAGTGCATGACTTTGTTAAATTAGGCCCCTCATTCAACCTGGTCCAATGGTTGGTTCTTGAAAATTGAAGTAGTTCTGCAGAATCTAGATGCAGTGATAGAGGAAAAGAGAGCGGACGATATGAGCCAAACAGATGTATTTAATCAAAGTTCCAATAAGTAATGCAGAGAATCAGAGCACAATGAGGACATCACAGTCATCAATATAAGTTCCCTACAACAACAAAGCCAGACTAACCTCCCCATTCATACGAACAAGCACATCACCAGGCTCCAAATGATTGTGAGCTGGGCCACCAGGTACCTGCAACAATAACAGAGAAAAAATTAAGTGTTGATACATAGAAGTATAGTATACTGTGTCAGGACACTCGAAAGAAGTGCACTTACCACAGAATCAACGACAAGCATTCCAGTCTCACTGGGTGGAGAGGAATTGCGCACCAACTATTCAAGTAAAACTTCAAAAGATTATGTATCATTATATTAGTAATAGAGCTTGTAACAATATATTTTAGTGCTTACCTGCTCTGTGGCACTAAGGAGGCCAAGCCGGCGAGTTTCATCATATCCTTTGTGGAGAAAAGTTACCTATATGAAAAACATATATACCATTAACCAAGTATACTTGTGAAATTATGTGTTCCCTAACTTGACCTATCCTGCTTTCTCTTTGATTTGAAATGGCATGCTCCATAATACACGTAATTAATGTCTGTTTTTGGGGTTAAAGAAGCTTGTGCAAAAGAAGATATTTATGAGATTAGAGAGAAGTTCCTCATCTCTCTTAGACCTTCTGTCTCTTATAAACTACTGTAGTTTTATATTCGAGTAAGCTACATGTCACATGGATGCAGATGCAGAATAGCGGTCAGCCAAAGAGAAAGACTAACTCAAAAAGGCCTCACGAACCTTTACAGAATAAAACCCATTAAGATCATCTCAGAGGACTCATGTACAATTTATCATGCAAACACAATCTAATGTACTACCATCCACCATGATGGACAATCTGGAAGGGAAGGAATTCTAGATGTTTTGAGAATGTTGAGAATGGAGTGCAGAAGAACAAGTTGAACTTCATCTAGCTTTTGTGTTTTTGGAATAATCAGATTTACTCAAATGATACTGTTCAGTCTTTTTCAGGTGACAAAGGAACCTGCAGCCTCTACCCTTTGGGTGCGCATATGGTAAAACCTCAATCATGTGCAATAGCTCAATCAAATGATATTTGTTTCTATTATTGATGATGTTTTAGATTCAATCTACAGTAGAACTTGAGAGTCCTTATGCAAATAGAGTTTCAGTACAACCCATGTACTGCTTTGTTCATTTGATATATAGATACAGCTACCAGTTTCAAAAAAAAAAAAATAGATAGTGTCTCACAATAAACAAAATTGAAAGAGCAATCATTCACAGAAGCAATCACTTCCAGGGAAATAAAGTTTAAAAAGGTACTGTAATGGAGAGAAGCAGAGCTAACAAACCTGAAGCGTACCACGATGAATAGTAACAGCCTCCCATTTATTTGTGGTAAGATCCAATCCTTCCTGTAAGAATTCCAGTGCCCTGACAACCTATAAACACAATAATAATTATATAAGTGTTTGTGGTTTTTGTTCTCAGGAGTTAACCATGTTTTTGTGTATGTAATTTGCATCTCCTTGATGCCTTTCAAATACAACATCTTACTTCATAAAAAAAATTATACAAGTGTTTGTGTGTCCGTTAATTAATACTAATTGATTTCCTTAATAACAGAGAAAGTTCAGACCTTAACCAGCAATACGGGTTTGGGGGTAAAAGATTCCGGGAAACAGAAAATGTTCAATGCCAGCAAATAAGGAACCAACATGACTCATCAAGGCAGTTAAAAGATTTGAGAAGGAAAGACACAATCAAACATAAACCCTTCACTAGGAAAATAAGATAGACAAACACACAGAATATGGAAAGCTTGTGACCATCTGTACTCCCATTTTTTGTAAGAAGTTAATCATAAAAGGAAAAAGACTATTATCACATAGTAATTGCAAATAGAATAGGCCATAAAATAGAGTGAAGTCATGTAAAAAGAAACTTAAGGTTTCAAATTCCCTCAAAGATATCAACCTACTTCAAGGATGACAAATGAGTAATAGCAGGAAAGAACCATAATAGGAAAAAGAAAAAAAAAAATCAGTGATTCAATGAAATAAAAAAGTTGGATCCTATAACCCATAACAGTACAAAGAGACAAAAAATATTATGGAGATACATACATGCGACCCTGCATATCAGGGACAAGTGCACATTGACAACAGAAAACCCAGAAGAAGGAAAAGTTAAAAAAACTGATCAAATAAATGATATAGTTTCCAATATAAAAGACTTAGGAACAGGCAGAAAAGAAATCAACATGAAAATAACCAATTCCAGAGAAATATAAAATATTTACTGTTTGCCCATTCAAGAAGTCAATAAAGACTTTTGCAATGCTATAGTGTTGTTGGAAAACAATAGTCTCTGACAATACTTCTCACTAGTTAAGGTAAGAAAATTCAAGTTTAACTAAGGGTCAACTGTCAAATGCACACTTCCCACAGTTCAGAAATAGAGCATAGAGAGGTCTTTAACAAAGAGAAGATCAAAGAATGTACTCGTTCTAATGGCAAGAAAAATGCAGAAGCACTTGATGACTTGCTTCCAGCATTCAAAGCGACAGCTCTCCCTTGCCAATTTATTACAGGGGAGCCACTTGAACCACCTTTCGTCCCAGAAGCAGCCTGTTGGCAAAGAACACAAAAGTAATTCAATAACTATAGTCCTGAAAAGTTGGGGTAGAAGTGTGTTGATGACCTAAAATAAATAACCTTCTATTTTCCTCTATAACAGCTTTTAACATATAGATGAGGTGGATTCACAGAGTAGAGGGAACATTTTTATTTATTTTCTATCTACCCCCCCCCCCCCCCCCAAAAAAAAAAATATATAAAAAAAATTTTTTTTACAAATTTTTTTTATTTTTTTTTTTTTTTTTTTAAT
>NW_006239181.1:417658-431801 GCF_000226075.1 Solanum tuberosum | reverse complement strand
TCCCCCCCCCCCCCCCGCAAAAAAAAGGTTATCCTTCAGCTGTCCTCGTGTATTTGAGTATAAATTTCCACTGGTCCCCTTAACATCCTAGCCATCATACATTGTGTCGCCTGTCTACATTGATTCAAGAAGGTTTATCTTCCTATTAGCTTCCACTAGTCTATGAATAACTTTTGTATTCGAACCCCCTTCTTACAGACATGGTATCATAGATTTTTGTCCGTGCATGCTCCTTTAGTGTTCTAAGCCATTTCTTCTTGGCAAGTTACATGTTTGTCATATATATGATATAGTGCACTCTGAACAAACAAATGGAGCTAATTTATCAATTATGAGGGCTAAAAAGCTCAAAATTTTCTATTACAGAATCCACTTACTTGCATGTAGAATGTGTTAAGTCATTGTATCCATCCCTGCACCGAAAATTGGAGTTATCAAAAGGAATACATTGTGCTACCAAACATTTGCAATACAAAAAACAAAGTGGATTGCAGCACAAACACCACGGAGATGATTTCATCAGAAAATCATACAGAGGACATTCACCATAACACTAAAAACATGACTTCCTATACAAATGAAAAATGATAAGTTCATAGTTTCGTTATTTTAATTTAAAACAAGATCTTTTTTTATGACATTAAAACAAGATCATTTTAACATCCTAAAGCTTTAATTAGCTCATTGTATTTGGACAGTAAGGAAGTTCCCGACATGCAATAACACAAGCAACAGTCTACATTACATTGATTTTGAGGTAGGGCAATGCTAATGTGACATAATCATTGCACCCAAAACCAATAAGAGGAAAAGCAACACCTTAAAACAGCAGCAGCCAACAATTTGTGCTTAGCACTCAAATATGTAAGAATTTAATGCTAATAATCAGCTTCATCACATATCAGAACTAGAAAGCTCATCAATAGGAAAATCTTTCCAATTGGCTGCACAAAGTAAAACCCACTCTGATGAAAGAGATAGTAGACCATCAAAAAAGTAGCACAGTATGTATACAGAAGCATGTTTATAAGTTCTTTTGGGTTATAAAGAAAAAATGCTGAAAGAATGTCAAACACTTAATGAGATTCTTATGGCCATATCATTAAGGGGAATACATGAAATCTCCAGGGTGACTGAACATTTTAGGTAGACCATGACGACAACAACAACAATAACAACATTTTAGGTAGACCACGACATACTTTTTATAATGCGGAGCATCTCTGTCAAGTCGAGCAAGGGTTCCAGCTAAAATAGACACCTGCATAAATCCAGATTAAAGCAAAGAGAAATAGGATATGAAAATTTCTTAAAAAAATATAGCCCCTCAAAAACAATCAAAAGGATGCAACGAAAGGAAAGACAGAGCCATATGTCAGCATTCAACAATCAAAAGCATAGTTTACAAGCAGATTACACATCAAAGAGTTATGCATCCCCTCTACACGTTTTAAGTGATATCAGGCCTCCAAAGTTTTTCTCGAGTCATAATGCCTCCATCATGGGCATTTTTCGACAGGTACGCCACCTCCATCAAAGTTACTAAGAGTCGGAACACTCATTCCAGAAAGTTCTAACCCATTTACTGATTCTTTGAAGATGCTATAACGAGTAGGCAAAGTTTCATTTCATTCCCTTCTGATCAATTACAGGAAACATTAGTCATAATGTGACTGAATATGACAAGTTCAGTAGAATAATAATGTAAAAAGGTCCTTTCATGTAAAAAGTATTCCGCTTGGATACATCATTCATAAAGCAAGGTAGGGAAATGAATAAAACCTCATCCACATACCTTCTCTCCACTGTCATTACCAACAACCCTGATTTCTAGTCCTACACAAGCATCCTCCGGAGCAAGGGGAATCTCTTCATAGCTCAAAAATTGTATTGCAGCAGGATCATAACGGAAGAATCCGAAGTCATGAACCTAAAAGGCGATCAATAAGTTTCACTCATGACAAAATAAATAAGTATGGAATATGATTGTCAAGTATGCTTCAGCAATTCTCAATGTCCTTATAAACCTATGTATAACAACAAATAGGAGTCAACACAGACATAGTTCTTCTGCTTCATTTTGTATGGTACACTTAACTTCTAGTTTTTTTCATAAAGAATGACACATTTTTTATATTTGGAAACTCTTAACTTTTAAACTTTCCATGTTACCCTTAATGGCATGCGCTTATAGTCATAAAAATTGTCAAGGCATGTAAAAGGCTATAAGTTCTAACGGTAACTTTGGTATGTGGTAAAAGTTGTTCTTTCTTCTGTGTCCAGTCAAATATAGCCTAATAAAATGAAAATGCGGGAGTATCACTAAGTGTTTCTATTTGTTATGGAGACCTTTAGTATACTACTGGATTGGGTAGTGGAAGGAGGAGTTATGACTTATCATTTGTTAAACAGATATGGATATGGGTGTGAGTACCTGAAATAGGCACGAATAAAGTGTCCGAATCATCATTGCTTTCATAAAATTTCAAGGGACCCAAATAAAAGTAAAGGAGTCAATGCTTTGATCCAACTAAAAAATATACACAGACAATTACTCAGAATTGTTGAAAATTAACTCATTTTCAATTAACAAGGTGAATTCAATCCATTGTTATTTTAAAATGTGTAATAACTGACATCAAAGTTTAAAATCTAAATAATTCAATAACTGGCATCTTGAAAAATGTGTAGGTTGTACACAGTTATTTTGTTAGTGAAAGTATTGAGAAACATCTCAAAAATGAGAAGACTTGCATTATATATTCAGACGAGGAATATAAAACTGAAAAGATAGCAAAGACGAGCTTGAAAATGAACTCACAGGGTCTCTATAAATGGGATAGATTGGTATCTCTTCACGGTTCACAAACATAGCTTCAGCCACCACGGGTCCTAGGAAGCAAATAACAATCAGCACTTCCATCCGACAAAGAACTGAACTTGAAAAGATATATATTTAATTTGCCGACTTTTTCAGTTACTAAAAACAAATTAATGCTTGTTATCACCAGGTTTTACAACATGTCGATTTGTAAGAATAATCCCGCGACGCTTATCAACGACGAAGCCCGTAGCATAACTTGCACCAGCAGCCTCGGTGTCAAATGCTCGGCAAGCATTGGTCCGGAGAACGACGACGGCGGGAACCACCTTGTCAAGAGCCTTTCGCCAATCTTCTGTGGTAGCGAGACTCTCCTTGAACGGAGGATCTATATCCATAGACAATTCCTCCTTCATTATACTCGATTCTGGTCCCAATGCTTCCTCGGATCCTAACCTCTCCAGCGAATCGCCCATTTCGAAACCCTAACTTCCCTCTCGGAGTATCAATGACGCAAAGACGAAAGACGAAAATGCTACTTATGATGCTGAGATATGTTGCCGACTCCGATGGAAGGGGAGAGAATATTCCGGCGAGGATGAAGGATGCTGTTCTCAACGAGTATTAGAAGATCGGCGGCGAGTGCTTTATTCAGTCATTCGTTTTTCTTTCTCCGATGCTTTATGTACAGAATATCCAATTACCAAAAAAAACCTCTACTTTTGTTTTCTTCACGTGTGCTAAACCCCGTTATCTGTATTTTGGTAATCCGTAATTAAGAAACCATAACGGTCTCTGTGTAATGACCTCGCATATATAGTCCCTTAAACTTGTCAAAACTTATCAGGTAGACTTCTTGAATTTGTTGATGTGGTCAATTAAGTCCCCTCGTGATATTTTGGCAAATGACTGTAAATTATTATTTTTTATAATATTTCTTTGAAGATATCTTATAAAATCACTCGAATAAAATCATAAACTTAAAGAAATAGCAATAGAGCGGGAGTGCAGGACTAATGATATGCCGTGTGGGGTAGAGCAGATTGAAATAATCTTTTTAAAAATAATGTATGGCGGCGGATTTGGGGTAAAAAAATAAAACCTAAAAGTTGCTTTATTTATGAATAATGTTGAAAAAATGTCATAATGATTTTTGAACTATTGAAATAGGTTTAGAATGAACGCTTAATTATATATTAGTTTTTTAATTATCTCAAATATTATTGAATTTGGTCTCTTTAACTATAAATTTATTGATTTTAATTTTTTTTTAAGTATTCAAAAAAATTCTCAGGTTTGGTCTCCATCTATTTTACAAATATCGTAGTTATATTAACAAAACACATGTTTTCGTGAAATTAAATATTTTATTCATTTTTTCAATTGTTTTTCTCTCCCTGCTACTTTTTCTTCCAATTACTCTTATGAAAATAACTTAATCTTAACAATTCAAAATAAAATGTCCCCTTCTTTAGCAGTAACAATTCATACTCATTGTAAAAAAAATAAAAAAATCATATAAAATAAGTAAAATATTTGATCTTATTATTCAAATTTCTCTACGTAACATAAAGTAAACAGAATAATAAAATTGATCTATTTCAAAATAAAACAAATCAAAAAAAAAGTTGCAAATCTACATTTTTGTAAATTTCAACTTCTAAAAAATTAAACAAACTCCCTTTAATAAAGTCATTGGAGTACAAAAAAATTGGAATCAAACTATGTGAGTAAAAAAACTTTAAATTTTATCCTCATTGCAAGAAATTCATTTTTATTAAATATAAATAAATATCTCTCTACACCTAACGGGTAATAACTTTTTTCTTTTTATAATAATTTTAGCATTTTTCAAGTCATTAGCACAATAATATACTTCATTTTATCATCTATTGAATAAAAATCAAATTTTTTTCTCTTTCCTCCTGAATTTTATTTTAAATCATTGAGGTTAAGATTCTTTTCTTACACGTAAGTTGAAGAAAAAGTAGTGTGGAAAAAGTAACAATTGAGAAATGGGTTAAAATTTTAATTTCATGGATGCATGAATTATGTTAATATAAACCTAAACTATTCTTATAAAAAAAATCAGAGACCAAATCTGATAAATTTTTGAATACTTAAAGAATTAAAATTAGTAAGTGTATAGTTAAGGGACTAAAAATGATAAATATATAGTTAAGGGGTCAAATTTAATGACATTTTAAATCGTTAAAGGATTAAATCTGATAAATATTTAATTAAAAACATATTTTAGACCTACTCCAATTATTTAGGAACCATTTATGACTTTTTTTTAGTGCATAAAGTTCTTACAGTGGTATTTTTTATTTATTTTTGTTAGTGCAACCATAGAAAATTCCTTTTCATGACATTTCTAAAAAAAAATCACTCAAAGATCGATGTTTTCTCGTGAAAGTGATTTTACCTTTCTTTCTTGTTTTGTTTCTTTAACTAAAAAACTTAAAACAAAATTGCCCCCAACTTTATTTCAGAAGTGAACCAAATTATATTGGGCGAGTCAAAGCAAATTTATGAGGGGCGAGAAGGGTTTAAAACACATGAAAATACAATATGGGGTAAAGTAATTACTTAAATGCATGTTATGTTGTAGTATTACGAATTTTATCAAATTTTGGTACGTCAAGATACATGTATCTCGGGATACAAGAACTCAAAATTAGGTTAATTTGTTCTAGATACACTATATTCAAGTGGATTTGCATGTATCTAGGATATATAGACAAATCTTGCGCCCTCGCTCGATGCATCACACGAGCCTCCCTCTCATCTCACTCACTCTATTATCTCGCTCGCGTATCTGGGATGCATTACACTAGATACATGTATACTAGATTTTTTGTTAGTGTTATTGAAACAACACCATTGTTTGCCACGTTGTTGATATTGGGTTTGTGTTCAGTGTACCGCTCTTTTTATATATGAAATTCCAACTTTTTTTAGCCCTTTTTCGTTTGTGCATTCTCATGCTTTCCGTCGGTCAACAACAACCTAAATCTATACTTCTTCACTACTCGTACAGGCTTGACGGAGTGAAGTTGTATTGAGGGAATTGTTTTGTCTCAATCAATCAAGTCCCATAGATTTCTGATAGGAAAGAAAAAGCCCAATTACAAAATTAAAAAAAAAAAATGTACACGAGCGTCCTCCTACATTGTCTCCTAGTACAACATACTCAAGAAAACAGTAGAACGTATTGATTTGACCCCATAAGCGGGGCCAAACATGTTACCGCCATAAGCAAAACCCCGTATAGAATCTCATAATTGTTCCAGAGCTACTAGAAATAGATTCTTTAACCAAAAAGAATTCAGTTCAGATGGAGGATATCTATACATAAGTTTTCGACCAACTTGAACCGATCCATAACATGATTCCATCTGTCCTGAATGAGGGAATTAAGGCGGGTATAGTCGAACTGAACTGCTTGATGATTTGAAAATCTTCTCACTTTCCTAATTTTATAGAATTTCAAGTTTGAAAAAAAAAGAAAAGACCTAGCCCACTCCTACCCTCCATCTTTCTAGGATTGGGTTGGGTTGGGTTGAGCATTTTCAGGCCCTTCCAAATGAAGGGTCGGCCCGCCCTAGCCCATCAAATTTCTTGGCTCGCTAGGCTTGGGCCGACCCTTTTTGACAGCTCAGAATGATCAATAGCATTACACAAATCACAACAGAATATTTTAAGAGAGAATTAAGAGAACATATAATATAAGATTAAAGAACCATTTCCAAGTTGAAACATTAATAAATTGGAAATGACATATACCTACATTTATTCTCCTACGATAATTAAAAAAAAAACATCTACATCTGTTTTTCAACCGTCTCCAACCCTAGCAGATCTAGGATATCAGATCACTGATTTACTTATGAAAGAATTGTAATATATATGAGATCAAAAAAGAAATTTGGGGTGCAACTACAAAGAAGTTGCAGCAAAAATATCTCAAAAATGTGAAAATTACAGTGTTGGTGGTGGCCTAGTAATCAACGAAATATATCTAATATAAGTGGGACGCTCAAAAGTATGCTAAATATATTTGATTTGCTCTTAGCTTCGAAGGGACGATACACTTTTGGTGAGCTCATTGAGTGGTTTGTCCGTTGATCGAATCAAATTGTACACAAACGCTCCGGCTAGGGTTCCGACGATTGGACCAACAATATATACCCAAAGACCTTTGTAAACATGCCTCACTAGTGCTGGACCAATACTTCTTGCTGGATTCATTGATGCTCCTGAAATTGGCCTGCATTTTTAATTTGATTAGATTTTTGCCAAAGAAAGGTTAATTTTTTAATTTTTTTAATTGAGTAAAACAGTTAATAATTAGCATACCCTGCTACAAAAACGTTCAAGGTTATGGTCATTCCCACAGCTATCCCAGATACATGTCCAATCTGCAAGAGTAACACATAGTATAAATTAAACAATCAATGCAGTTAACTTGATATAAGTATTAATGACTGATTTTACATATAATCTATAGCATACCGCTCGTTCATCTGTACCAACGCCTGAAATGACGAACATAAGAAGGAAAGAAATGATGATTTCGGCAGCAAGTGATTGGACATTAGATCCAGTTGGAACTGTACCAAAATAAGCTTGAGGAGTTACATCAAACATTAGAGACAGAGTTCCACTAGCCAGAGTCGAGCCCATTAGTTGAGCTATTATGTACAAAGGTACCTGCAACACATTCAATTATATTTTAGCGATAACAATTAATTTGATTATTATATACTGTCGATGCACAAAATAAAATTTAAGTTACATACTTCTTTCCAAGGGAAGCGACCGAAGACGCTGAAAGTAATAGTGACAGCTGGATTAAAATGTGCTCCTGATATATGTCCAACAGTGTAAGCCATGACCATAACAATAAGTCCCCATGTTACACATATCCCTGGAAACGTAACGGTCCCACCATAAAGCTTGTTCACTACAACTGAACCACACCCCGCAAATATAACAAAATACGTCCCTATGACCTCCGCAATCAACTGCAAAAATTAGCTCATCATGATCCAACTCATCAAATAAATCTACGATTAATAAAACTACTCGATACTGGAGCATTACAAATTATTTAAGTACCTTTTGACCGAGGACAACGACGGCAGGCGATGAACAAAATCCAACCTTGTTATTGGAGGCTACTTGGACATTACCTTCTTCCATATTCTGAGTGATTTGATCTTCTTTATTTGACACCATTGTTGTTTTTTCAATTTAATTAAAAAGGGAATAAGATAGTTATTATTATTATTATATAGTTATATGATAGTATAGGATAGGATTAGAGACTTTGTTTTTGTATGGTTTGCTGCTAAGTTGATAATGATTATGGTAATTGATAGAGTGTTGGAGGCTGGAGTTTATTAAGAAAATTGTACTAATTAATTAGATATAATAGGGGATTGGAGTTTTACTATAGATTAATATTGAAACTCCATCCAACACTATTTATCTATCTATAATTAAGAGTCCTCCTCCACTCAAGTCGCTTCTCTTTTGCAAACCTTAATAAAAAATGATAGAAAGAGTAAAAAGATATACTTGTATTCTTACGGTTTATTAGGATCGTACGTATGTGAAGAAAGTTTGAATCAGTATTTATCTCATTTTCCGTGAATATCTCAAATTAGTTCATTTACTTTTTCTTATTCACGTTTTAAGATAATAAGGAAGAGATATATTATTTACCTTCTCAAAACTAATTAATGGGGATGATTTGTATATCTATATATAAAAAACTTTTATCACGTTAATTAATTATACAATATACGTTGTCAACTTATTTAATCGCTTATTGATGGTAATTTAATATAATTTGGTCCAGTCTCCTTTATGGGAGAATTGATCGTTTAGGATGCCTTAAATAAAGGTTGAAACTAGAAAGATATCACCTTCACGTGGCTGGCTAATCGCAATCCACAAGTGAATCAGTCGCCTTTTTTAGGTTTTTATTTTATTGACCTATCCCACTCCACCAATTAAATCTGTAACATAGTAAGTGAATTAAATTGGTTAAATTACTTTTTGAGTTTGAATTATTTTTTAATTATAAAATAAAATTTAGTGATTTTATATGGGATTAATCTAATTAAGTTAAATGATTTTTTAAGTGAATAATTTAAAGTTGAGTAATCATATGAGATATTAACTCGAATTATTTGATGGAAAATTAAACCCTTACCAATAAAATAAAGTAAAAGTTCACGTATCCGAGCAATAAACAACTTTATGCATAATTTCTCAAAGTCAACATTTCCCTTTCCTCATAAAAAGGCACAAGTTTGGAGAAGGCCCCAAGGCTTCTCTAATTTCCAAATTAAAATAATAAGATGCCTCTTCCATATACATAAGAATTATGATTTTCTTGGTTCTAATTATTTTGTCAACATCCACTGTTGACGATAGTTTTTGAGCTCTCAACGGCTCAATGTTTGCTTGTATGACTGTGATTATTTTTTTTATGAAAGAAACGGCAAAAAAGAAATATTTTTTTCTGATGTACACGAGTGTGTGAGCAATTTTGTTTGCTAATTGGATTTTGAGGCAAATGAAGCAAACATATTTGTCATCTCTCTCTCATTCTTTGACACGTTTCAAGTCACTCATAGTATATTATATGTCTTGTTATGAAACTTGCAAACAGACAAATGCTAGCCAAAAAAAAACAAAATGAAATTAACCGCTAAAATTTCATAAATATTAAAGGCAGGCTATGTTTAAAAAAAAACACTTGGACTTTTGGACTGTGGTTCCATCAAAGTCCCAACAAACTACCTCATTCCCCACTACACAAATTAGGTAACAAAGTTAGTGTTTGGTAGAATTTAGTTGTCTAATACTCATCAAATCATACTTGTTAGTAAAGAAGTAACACCTGTAAATTGTTTATAAACTCCAAGCAGATATTGACACAAAGCCAAACAAGCTTCATTTATAATATACTTAATATAAACTGTCACCATCTAATTAAAGCTAACACAGGAGGTTGAAATAAAGAAAGCAATAGAAATTTGAATTACAAACAATTTGATCATCAATATGTAAGATTGGATGTCACAGAGCCCTGTGTTCCTTAGATATACATGATGCTCAATATAGTTACTCTAAAATAAGCTAAACAAGAATCACATCAAAGTCTAAAAATCTGAAAATAGCTAAGACAACATCTAAAATCACGTTATATAGAAAAGTAAACTTCCTGTACAGAATTGTGGTTTCAAGCATATCGCTCTAACGCATAATTACAATCACGAAAACCATGGTTCAAGAAGGAAGCTTCAACTAGCTGTATAAACTGCGTGGTTGTAATTTATGTTTACAAAGGGCAAGTTCATAAACTATACTTCTAAGACCTTATATAATTTTCCGAATTATTGACCACTAAACAGTCACCTGGCACCTATCTAATAGCCCGGACTGCCAATTTTCAGTATCTATCCAGCTTTTCCAAGAACAGAGAGCCAATCTCACACAAGCCCCTGTTTCAAAAGGAAAAGGGATACAGGAAGGAAACAAACAAAGGGAAAAATCTATCATTTCGAAGTAATTTTGGAGATACAACTAGGAACAGACAGATCGGCTGGAGTGCATACCAGCGCCCTTTGTTGTAAATGTCTCAAACTTTGTTCCATGCTAACTTGTACCATCTCAGCGAGCATCTCCTTTGCTTTTCCTGATTGCTCCTCACAATCTATCTGAGATATGAGATTGGACACAATGTTCTCTAATGTGTCAGGCTCAAGCTCAGACCTCGGGTAAGGAGTGTCTCTCAGCAACCTCAAAAGTGTTTGTGCTTTAGTCCGAGACTTGACTGTTCCTTGAACAGTCAGCTCAAGGAGGCCAGGAATCACACCTTCTCTGAGAATTGGTTCTCGGTATTTAGCACGGTCACTCTGACACATCGTCAGGAGAGCTCCTACAGCATGTTCTCGGCTTTGAGCAGATCCACTTTCAAGCACTTCTACCACTGCAAGTACTCCCCCATCTTCAGATATCAATGAATTCCTACCCTCTTCATAACACATCAAAGATTCTATAAGAGCAGTGCATCTTTCAGTAGTTTTTGAAGACTTTTTACAGGATTTAAGCAGAGAAACAGTAGAAGGAATTGGTTGTGCCCGCAGAATCAATAGTAGATTGTCTTGATAAGTTGACAGGTTGGAAAGAGCCATCACGGCATCGGCCTTGGCTTGTGAACTACCGTGCCTAATGATTTCCACTAGCAGAGAGAAAACACCAGAAGCACTAATTATGGGTTTAGTGGCAGGAGAAGCAGATAATGTGAGCAAAGCGGCAGTAGCATGATCCTGGAGAATTGCATTCTCTGATTGAAGAAAGCTAATGATGGGTTCCAGAGCACCAGCATCTATGATATTTATCTTGTTTCTGTAGGTGAAAAATGAAATGAAATAGTCAAACAACTAAGTTTGAAGCTCCAAAGATAAATACTTACACTACAATACTGTTTGAAGTTGGCAAATTCACATTTCGATATTTTGTTAGCTTAGATCGCAGAAATGGTAACTATACTTTCCTATCTGATGAAAAACAAGCAGTCCAGCAGTAACATAAACGAAGACATCTGGCTCTCATTTCATTAGGTTTATATAGTTTTTTCCAACTGATTTCCTCTTTATATTAAAATGTAGTTCTTTTCAAATTAAAATGATATTATAATGGATTAGAGTAGCCAAATTATGAAAAACAATAATCAGACTTTAGCTTCGATGTATAGAAGTCCTTAATAACTAGGACGGTCTACGGATTCTGTCACACAAGTCTACTCATAAGGAATTAATGGAAGCTAGAAGGAGTGCACAGTTAGAATTGGAGATACAGAGCAGGAAGCAATGTAAAGGAGGAAAGGACTTGAAATTTTATCTTGACACACAAAAAGGAAAGAATCTTAAACATGGTCATGACTAAGAATTGAAATGTCAAAATAGGGTATATTCCCCGCAAGAATTGGAACAATGAACAAATACGAGTAAGAGCGATAAACAGTACAAAGCAATCACCGAAATCTAACATAGTTTACAGCATACCAAAGTAGTGAGTCTAATATACAAGGGTCATTCCATTTTAAAATTAAAATTTGATATTCCCCATAGAGGATTATGGAAAGAGTAATCCCTTTGAGTGATCTGCAAAACTAATATTGCTATTAAAATATCAACAACCCTCGTACAATTGAATATTTTAATCAAGAGTAGAATTTCTATATCAGAGAAAGGAATCCAATCCATGTGATGGCTTCATAAACAAGATAAAAAGAAAGGTAAAAGTGAGACAAGCAGATGAGGTAAAGAATTTAAAAGAAAGCAGCATGTGGATAAAAGAACAGCCCCACCTGCAAATTTAAGCAAGCTGATACTTAAAGCATCCCGATCGAAAAGCATTTTGAATAGATATGCCTCTTAACTTTTACTAACTTTAATAAATCTTCAAATAGAGGGCAACAACAGTAGTATAATCTTTTAATGAACCAATCAAAAGTTGAAACTACTACAGTTACTCTCAATGTTCAGGCAATTCTTATCCTTGCGCATTTTGATGCTTCAAGAATCGGATTTCAGTTTGATCCTCATTCCATAACAAAAACAAAACAAAGGGGAATCTCAATGAAGCCCCACAAGAAAACAAGCACTTAAAAGAAGAACAAATTTCAATCTTAATCACTGAAAGTGGAATTTCTTTAAATACAATAAAGATCAATTCTAACGTCACACATATTTCCACAATCTGAAATTAAAAAATAGGACCATCTCTTACTTTTCCCAGCAACCAAACCAAACAGAGAAGGGAAAAAGAACACAGTAAACTTAACGAAAAAGGCAAAACACAAGAAAAGTATCAACTTCCCTCACTAACACACTGATTCCGAGGAAAAGTAGAAACCAAAAGCAAGAAAGTGACGGAAAACTGAAAATAAAAAAACTCACAAACCCAAAATTGGAATCAGAATTAAGCCAACAAAATTAAACATACCCTTCGTCTTTTACAGCGAGATTAAGGAGTGCAAGAAGAGCAGCTTCATTAGATTCAAAAGATTCCGAACGAAGCATATCAACGAGAGGTTTAACGGCGTTAGAAAAATGACGGCGGTAACGTTGAGAAGTCTTAGTTAAACGGCGGATCTCCTTAGCCGCCTGTACTTTCAAAGTGGGGTCATCAGAATGAATAAGAAAAAGGGTTTGTTGGACTGCGGAGGACGTCGCCGTTCGCCGAATATCTCCGTCGGAAAAGCTGTCGGCGGCACTGACCAGACTGTTCAAGTGCACAGAATTCTCGCCCTCCGAGTCCATAATTTGTTGGGAGTGAATTATTGAGAGCACTACAGAGTTATTGTGTTAAATGGAGAAGAGAAAAATAAATATCTGAGCTGAGCTGAGCTTATTCAAAGCTCAGAGGAAGAGAGCATATAGAAAATGGTTTAAAGGAAAGAGACAATTTAGTTAATGTAATATAGATGTAAGGTAGTTGCAGTAAACATATTTTATTTTATTTTAGTTTTGAGAAAGAAAAGAGAAAAAAAGAAACGTAAGGTTGAGATTTTTAAAGCAAGTAAAGGGGGTGCCGTGGCGTTAAGCAACAGTTATAAGAACCCACCACCAAAGGTTATATTAGGAAAATTATATGAAATAATTGTTTTTAATGATACTAATAATACTTGTAAATATGTGTCATGTATTTATTAATTTAATAAAAAGATTGAAAATATGTAAATAGTTATCATAAAGTAATTCATTGTATTTAAATTAAGCAACTAATCACTTTAAAATTGAAAGTTTATTTAGTTATCGATATATTATTTTTTTCACTGAATATTGAATATCGGATGAGAAATATAAAAAAGAATTCGCACCCTACTTGTGGCTGTGGGGACTGAGTGGTTTTTTATTTTTTTGTTTTCAACGGCTTTTGGTAGTTGTTTGGTCTTTGGTATTCCTTATACCATATGTTCGGTTATTAGGAGAGAGCTTTTGACAACTTTTGGATAACGTGGATTGATTTATTTTAAGTATTTTAAAATTAAAAAAAATAAGAAAATTTAAAATAATATAAAATATTTTTGGGCAAATTATAGAAATCACATACTTTTAAGGTAAAATTACAATTTATTTCTTAAAAGTTTATAGTTACAGAAATTCCTCATTTTCGCGCATCAGATTAGTGTATCAACGCTTATATTATTGTATCTCGCGCATGTATCAACACTTATATAGCTCTGATACACTAATCTGATGCGCGAGATACAATAATATAAGCGTTGATACA
>NW_006239181.1:385890-417612 GCF_000226075.1 Solanum tuberosum | reverse complement strand
GATTAATGTATCTCGCGCATCAGATTAATGTATCAGCGCTTATATTATTGTATCTCGCGCATCAGATTAGTGTATCAGAGCTATATAAGTGTTGATACATGCGCGAGATACAATAATATAAGCGCTGATACATTAATCTGAAGCGCGAAAATGAGGGATTTTGGAGATTTGTAAAACTTATAGGGGATAATGGTAATAAGTAAACTAAAATGTGAGATTTCTGTAATTTTTCCAATTTTTTTAGGTATTTATTTTAATCCAAAAAATAAAGTAAATTGGAATTCCTAAGTTGAGAAAAAGTTCTAAGCTCATCCAATTAAGCTCTTAATCTTATCCATACGAAGGAAAAAATTACTTATACGGCTCCACTTTTTTTTTTCTTCCTTGCAATAATTTGGGCAGAGAAATTTTATTGTTACCGTTCATTTTTGCATCACATATGACCAAAAAAAAAAGGACGTTGTCCACGCTCCCATTTTAAATTAAAATATGCTGTATATGTTTGAATTTGAACTTTTATTTATCAATTTTTTACTGTCATATTTATTTACATGCCCGTTTTCTTAATGAAAAAAGATTTAAAAAATGATTTTGATCGATTCTTTTGAATTTTTTTTGTAAGATTCTTTATAATGAGTTAAAAAAATAGTACATATAGTCTCATCGTGATCCAAGACATTTTTGTTAAATAATTTAGAAGGATTGTTGGACATTTTTAGAAACAAATGTCAAATTGTTAAATTCAAACTTTAGGATCATATACACTTTTACAATATCTTTTTTATGGATCTCACTTACATGTATTAAAAAGCTTAGTCCTAATTTATTTTATCACAACCGACAAAAATTAGACGTAGTAGTCATATAGAAATTATTTTCACTTTTTCAATAATAGACGTTAGTTTAGTCATATATAGAAATGATTATTATCATTTGTTCTAATTGCTTGTGCACCAGATGAACTCTTTGATGGACCTTGTTTAAGTCATTAGAAAGCACAAAACAAGCAAACAAACAGCAAAAAGTAAATAATTGTGACATTTATAGTGCGTCTGATATCATAGTAACATTCCAAGATAGCCATAAGCCATATACTCCCTCCAATTCATTTTGATCATCGCGCTTATTAAAAATAACTGATATTAAAAAGTTAAAATATAATTGTAGACATTGAAATTTTGTGGGACTCTACAAGGCGTGTTCAATTCGAATTGAGACTCTAGACAGTGTGTTCAGTTTCAATTATAATTTTTGAAGGTTACTCAACCCTAAACCCTAGTTCATGCCTATATAAAGGGTACTAAATTCCCTTAAAAGGCATATCGAATATTCCACAAAAGTCATGAAATATTCATATAGAGGTCAAATCTAAATCATCCTAGTTCGAGAAATACGTCACAAACGGCCCTCAAATCATGGATAAATCTCAGGAGAGTAGAATCAATGGAGGAACGTAATTGTACTGAATAAAATTATGTTTCTTCATTATTTTTTGTTATTGCAATTTATATTTTGTCACTTTAAAATTTGTTGCAAACAATAATTAATTAATAATTTTTACTTTTACCTTTAGTAACGAGAGATTAATATAGTAGTACTTGATAATTTGAGATAAAAAAACAAATATGAATATAAAATTATAAAAAATTGCTTATTTAATAAAGTAAAATTTAATTAATTTATAAATAATTAGTGATATGTTATAATCCGTAATTAAACTGTTATAAGCAAGAATTTTTTAAAAGTAGATTTAAAACTTGTAATATTGACTCTTAAATGTGTATATGGGGTAATTTTTCCATAATTTAGTCATTTTTTTAGTTAATACTTTTTTAAGAAGTAAAAAACATGAGGAGCATAATAGATTGGATGAAATGTAATTATTTTTAGTATGAATAACTTTTCCGACCATTAAAGCCGACTTGGTTTTATTGGCCGGCGGCAATTGCCGACGTCGGGGGCTAAGAGAGGTAGGGTCCATAATAGCTACTAATATATAGACTTGTGGATCAAAATTAAGATACCCTTAAATAATGGCAAATACTTTTCGTCGGTTTAATAAGTTTTCATATTAATTTTATAATGCTTTGGATCTTTTTTTTTCATACCCACTTATTATTTAAACAGAAAAGGGTAATTTCATATTTTAAAAAATTACTTTATTTTATATATAATTAAACTAATATAACGAATTCCAAAATATAAAAGAAGACCCCAATGGATCGTTAATAATTTTTCAATTTGGTGTGCATTGCTTAATTAAAACGTTATTGCAGCCGTTTGACTAAATTAGGCTCCTAGTGCTAACTTTTCTTTGCCTATCCATTCAACAGTTTTAGATTCCCTTTAGTTAGTCATTATATTTTCTCCACATATGAATTTATAATTTATTTGGTCCACTAAAGTTATGAGTACTTTTCAATTTTCTTAATACAATCTAACAATTATTATATTCAATAAAAGTGAATTGATATTTATTTTCATTAGCGATTTATATGATCTTCCCAATATATTCTACACTATTTCTCAAATAACAATATCTTTTTTCATAAAAAAAAGTAACAATATTTAATGCAAATCTCACTTTTAAAAAAAATAATGAGTGTACATATCTGAATTTAAGTAAAGAAATTTACCGCCTTAAAAATCTTGACGGCGAGCAGACATTATTTAGTTTTGCTACATAAATGGGCAACAAAAAAAAAATTAAGCTTAAACAAACAACGCACAATTGTTCTTGAAATTAATTATTTTTCTAAACGATGTGTAGAACTATAATTAAATTATGGAAAAATCTTTTTGGCCAGAAAATTTGGCCAGAATGATAAAATAACATATTTCACACTATTTTATTTTACTTTTTTGAATATTTTTATCCTTTTAATTTTAATACATTTTAATTAAAAATAGAAAAAAACTCAATTTATTTTAAAATTAAAAAAATATTATAGATTTTTTAATTTTCTGACCAAATTTCTAGCGAAATGCTATACTCCACTTATTTGCATGGCCCAAAATGATGTAGTATGAATTCTAGGGGGATTAAGCATTAGTAGGTCCTTTAATTTGACTTTTTTTTAATCAGCCATTTAATGTGTTTCAAGTGATTGAATTCATATTATTAATAGTATGAGTAGACCCTTAGTCATGATTATTACTCCCTCGATCGGTAGGGATGTGTAATATGGTAGCTATCGAAATTATTTTTTCGATATAGCAATTTATAGATTATGTATTTAATATATACTAGTTTTTTGACACTTGTGTTGCACGTGATTATCAATTCTAAAAATATATGTTATATTAAATAGTATTGCTTATTTAAGCAAAAATTTGAATAATAAACTTAGCAAAAAATAATATTGCAAATTCTTTTGTGAATGTTCAATATAGATCGTCATATATATATATCTTATTCACGCAAACCTATGAAGATGGTCAATGAAAATTTTTATTAGTTAAATGCAATAATGTACATATTTATTTCAATTTAATGATGTTCAATCATGTAGTTAGTCTTATCTCACTAATATTACCTTATAGACATTATTTTTTTTGTATTTTTCTTGTCATCTAACCAGATGTGTTTTGCATGTGTATTCCACGGTTAAACTGCTTAGATGTCATATGAACACGTGAAAAAAACTACTACATTTTATATATTCACATATTTTCACATTTGTTGTGAAATTTTTTTAAAAAAAAAATGAACTCGAAACATTTTAAAATAATATATTTTGAAGTTAGAAGATCTTGTTAACTTGATAATACATTTGTGACATATATAATACTTTAATTTAAATACAAATACCTACCCAAATATAAATATATATTTACATTAATGAAAACATTTATCTCATAAAATTAGCTATTAAATAAATAATAAAACTTAAACTAATACAACCTTCAATTGACGTTATTACAAGTGATATGAACTTTTCTTCGTCCAAAATACTGAAATATTAAGAAATAGTAAATAAGTAAAATAAAAGGGTGATGTTTATATTGTAATAATTATTTTGAAGCAAACTTTTTGAGAGTCTAAATCACATAAGTAACATTGATAAATAAAGTCATTCTTTTGTTTTGAGCATCAAAAATAAATTGTGACAATTCTCTAAATTTTGGAAAAGATATTTAGAAGCATATATCTATATCACAAGAGAAATTGTTAAAAAAAAAACGAATGAATTTAGACTACATCGTGCTAACTTTGTATATTGGAACATTACATACTAATGTATATATTAAGCAAAAAAATAATTATTATATCATCAAAATTATTTTCCTCAAGTACTCGAGGTTATGGAATATACCCTCTTAGGATAGAACGACTTACTTCATTAGAATAGTGTACCTCATATTCCGCTAAACTTCGAACCCACTCAACGATAATAAATCACACAAAATGCAAGAAGAAGAGTAGAAGATTAAAAAATATTATGGTGGATAATTGAGAGGAAACCCCTCTATTTATAGTCAACAAAGGGTAGTATGAACAAATATTTTTTGTGTCTTATTTGAAAAGTCATGACTATACCGAGAAGTCACAACCATTTGGAAAAGTCACAACTTATTAAAAAAGTCATAACTTTTTGGAAAAGTCACAACTTATTGAAAAAGTTACAACTCATCGAAAAATGACAACCCTTTGAAAAAATCACAACTCATCGAAAAATGACAACCCTTTGAAAAAATCACAACTCATCGAAAAATGACAACCCTTTGAAAAAATCACAACTCATCGAAAAATGACAACCCTTTGAAAAAATCACAACTCATCGAAAAATGACAACCCTTTGAAAAAAGTCACAACCTAAGTTAGGGATATTATAGTAATTTAACATTCAAGTTAGGAGTTCATGCTTTTAAGGTAATATAGATATAGATTTTAACATTTTTTTATATGATACTCGGTATTTATAAATTTTTTTTTACAAAACATCATATTAAAGTGTATAGTTATGCTAGTTATCTTGGGGTTAAAAAAGAAAGTGTATATTTATGTATACTATTCATATATTTATAATACTAACAAAAATATAAACTAAATTTCATACAAAACTAATTATATAGATATTGAAACTTTTTTACCACTTAATGTTGATTGAAATGTCTTTTTTTTTTTTGCGCGTATAATTGATTTAAGAAAATTGTTTGCATTTTTTTTTAGATGTATAAGGTATTAATATGATATAATTAAGATATTTTTCGAAATTTTAGTGTCATATTTTTTTGTAAATGAGTATATATAAGTCGAAATTGAATACCAAATCAAACTTTACAATACCAAATCTGAACCCATTGAAAATTAGAAAAGAAGTATTATAAATTATAAGTTTATTGACCGTTATCGGTTATTATTAAATCATCATACAAAATTAATTTAATATTAATAATCTTATACTAATATTTTTACAAATCAACATTATTAAACCGAAATTGTCAATTTCGCATCGTATCAATATTTCATACATACCCCCCTACTCCGTGTCAAATTATGACTTCTAAAAATAATTATACTTTCATTTTAGAAAAGTTCGAGATAAATATGATTTAACTTTTTATAAAGTAGATGATATTTAAGTAATTAAACTTTATATGGTTATTGGTGGGATTTGGGAAGTACATAAGTTGAAAAGTCAATCTTAATTTGCCACGTGTTTGTGGTGTATTCGTAGAGTACACGTTTTGTATAAGGCATCTAAACCTAAAAATTTATGCACCCATGTAATTATGTAAAAGTAAAAAATAGAAAAAAAAAATAGTAGTAGTATTATTACTATTATATTCCTTTCTTGGGTTTCAAGTGATTATTCATTAAGCTAAGTTTCTATCTGCTATATAAAAAGTGTGTAAAACATGATAAATATATTATAATATTAATACTCCCGACAACTTTTTCACTCTCAATATGATGTTTTTCACGTTCTTTCTTATCTTAATTCTTTTTTAAGTGATCTTAATTACTTATTACTTAATTTATATTTTGGACGGAAAGATAAAGTTGTAAGAGTATATTGACCCCTTTCATTATGAGTTTTATTTTTCTAATTAAGTTTCCATCATCAGGATTCATCTAAAAGTTTTATGATTGATTTTTATTTCAAATCGAATTTTCCAAATCTTGAACCAAACAAATGAAAATTCATCCACCTACCCTCCAACATCTGTTTTAAAAAATTAAGACTAAATTAAAATGTTTCTGAAGCAAAGAAACGATTCAGTGGTAATTAGCAATACAAGGGGAAGTTAATTATACTATGTGGGATATTAATTTAAACATGATAATAAATAATAATAAGAACTTCTTTGGCATTTATATCTAGTTTTGTGCTTAGTTGATTTATCGTTTAAAAATTAAAAATATTTAATTATACGGACGTTAATCAGTACAAATATTCTTGGATGTAACTAGATTAATTAAATAATTTGGGTGGTTAAATTGTATATTATTACCGTGTATTTTTTACTTTTAATTTAATTTACAACTTTTAAGATTAATAAGTTGTGTTGGATTGACATAAACACCAAGTATGAGTATTAATTTCCTAATTTTTTTCACTCGTATTTTAAAATATATATATATATATATATATATATATTTCTAATTCTAATAATTATTGTGAAACAAAATCAAAATAAGGAGGACATAGAGATCAAAATATATTCCTGAAACTACACGTGTATGATAACTATATAATTTCGATTTGAACAAAATCCTGAGAGAATTCAAATATTCACAAAATCAAATGTAATATATTCGATCAACTTGGTTTTCTGTATAAAGTATGTAAAAAAATATATAGAAATGTTTGCTACAGTACATATAACTTAAATGATTGGTGGATATAAATCAATATCATTAAAAATGGTTGATAGTACGTTCATTTTTCAAATGTGGGATCCTAATCTTCGACATGATATTTATTTGAGCAATTAAATCAAAGGGTTGATTAATGGTCGTTATCATCAGATTAAGACTAGACATATTCCATTAAGGAGACCAATTGCCCTACTTCACGTTGTAATTTGTCAATCAAATTTGAACATGAATAATACTACTATTAATTGTCTCTCTAATTCTTCCAAAATTACACGAAGCTTGCCGGTTTATTGCTTTCAAAATAATAATTATTTTTATCACTATTATTGTATATGACGATTTTTAACTTGACACAAAATTTAAGGAAAAAAAAACAGACTTTAGACATATGAGTTAAATAATATGTTTATAATACATACCAATTGTTAAATATTATGTTTTAAAACCAATTAAAAACATATTAAATAGTGAATTATCTAATATAAGAATATAGTATGTCATTTTTTTTTAAAAATAAACTAAATTAAAAAAAGTTTCGTATTAAATGGAATATTGTACTATGCTTTGATGCTTAATGGTCAATGGTGCTACTTGAAAATTATTTGGGCAAAGTAATTAACATGGACTGTGATATACTTCTACAAGCTAAGAGGCATCCATAAGGCCCAATAACTGTGTAGCCCATTTGGTTTCAAGGAGAAAATGAAAATAAATAATTTTGATTTCCTTTTTGTTTTTTTTGGAGGGGGGGGGGGGGGGGGGGGGGGGGGGGGGGGGGGGGGGGGGGGGGGGGGGGGGGGGGGGGGGGGGGGGGGGGGGGGGGGGGGGGGGGGGGGGGGGGGGGGGGGGGGGGGGGGGGGGGGGGGGGGGGGGGGGGGGGGGGGGGGGGGGGGGGGGGGGGGGGGGGGGGGGGGGGGGGGGGGGGGGGGGGGGGGGGGGGGGGGGGGGGGGGGGGGGGGGGGGGGGGGGGGGGGGGGGGGGGGGGGGGGGGGGGGGGGGGGGGGGGGGGGGGGAATCGTTGTGGCATAAGAATATGATGCAATTGAGAGATTACAAAGAAAAAAACTCATCATGAGTAAGTTTAATTGATAGAGGTCAAGGGATTTGCAATTTAGGTCATAGGTTTTAGCCCTACGCTAAAGCTAGCTCAAACAAAGAGGTTTGTCAAAGGTTTATAAAGAGATCATTCATCTCTTTAATTATCAATGTGGAACTTTTTACATTATTTTTGAGTTATATATATATACTGCAATTGGTCCAAAAGATAAATTTTAGACTGATTAATTTTGATAGTAAAAAAGAAGAAGAAAGAGAAACGGGGATTTATCGAGAGAGATTTCCATATAGCTATGTATATTATTGTTTTAGTATAATAAAGGTGAGTCAAGTGTAGGAATAGTTGAATAGAATATATATTATTAAGAGATTCATATATTCAACAAGTTAGCTAGTGATATATTATAGTATAACATGTATAAGTGGATGTCAACGCAAATGCATTATGCATTCCCATCATGACTCACTTGAAAGACAACTTAGCTAACAGGGTATGGTGAAGTATATGCCTTTTCCAACTTCATTTACTACGTATATAAAATCCACACACACATGGGTGTGCTTGGTACGAAGGAAAACATTTTCAGTATAATATTTTCTATTTACCAATCAAATATGAAAAAATAAGTTAAAAATCTACTTGTTTTTCAGGAAACATTTTCTTCATATCAAACACACCCATGATGTTGTTTTTGGCTGTGCCAAATTTTTTACTGAGTGATATTAATTGAACATATATTATATATACATAAAATGTAATTTTAACATTATATATACAATATAATTTTCCGCCTTGACCCGACTGCTATTCATGATGTGTATTGGACATGAATTTATTCCAACTTCCTCCAATTACGGGATATGTACTAAAGATCATGCATGCAACTTATTTTTGTCTTTAGCTCTTCAACACTCTCTCTCTCTCTTGTCCTTCGTTTTATTAATATATTAGTTAAATTGTCCGTGCTTTGCAATATTAGAAAATTAAGTAAGAGTAACATTTGTTAATAGGTTGAATAATTGCAAAGATCATATTATAAAATTTTATTTAATTACGATAAATAACTTTAACATTTACTTCCAATGAACAAAAACTCTAAACTGAACCTACATTACGTACTGAATTCAGTCGTTTAATTAGTTGCCCATACCAATCTGTTCCCAACTTGAACATATGCAATTAATAGATCCCTAATATGTCCAAAATAATTCCAATTAAATAATGTTGTCTTGCCTCCTCTCTCTTTTTGATAGTAGTAGTATTTTATTTCATCAACAATTAATTCCTCCAATATAATGATTAATGAGAACGTACTTACATATTTAGTTTAAATTCAACCGATCTTGCACGTGTAGATACTAATATATTATTCTGATTGGGTCCTCCTATATACAATAATTATATTAATTAATTAGAAGAAATAGTGATATACTCTTTCCATCTTATTTTAATTAGTTACTAACGTACTAAAAATATCCGTTCCAAATTACTTGTTGATTTATAAGATTAAGGCATAATTAATTAATGTTTTTTTCTTCATTTTATCCTTAATTAATTATTTTTGAAAGTATATAATATCGATTACATTGAAAAGAGTTAAAGGACAATTAAATTGATTAAAAGTACTTTTTATTTATGATTTTTTAAAAGGCGTATAAAAGAGAAATGTGACAACTAGTTAACATGAGACGAATGGTGTATATATTAACGAAAACAAAATATTTAATTAAAAAAGAATTAATCCTGATCTGGCATTCTCTAATGATGAGGGAGAGGGACAACGAAAGTACAATCTCACTCATGTGCTTTAACATGCTTAACAGCTACTCTTAATCACAAATTATCCCTCACAAATTACCTATAATTATCAGTGTGGAAGGATTAGTGAATATATTAATTAAGGATATCATTCGTTCTTTTATTACTTTACTTCGCTACATAAGATATTCTCCCTCGGTTTCAATTTATTTGCTTAATTACTTTATTTTTAAGCAATTTAAAAAAGAATGTATCTTTACTCTTTTGGCAACTCTGTAATTCTAATTTTTTTACTATTAAGACCACGACATTAAAATACATTTTGATAAATTCTACATACTTGCATTAATGTACGTATAAAATAATTCAAGTACATAATAATAAAATGATAGTGCATGTAAATCCTTTAATTTTTATTAATTGTGATCACAATTAGTTTGTTGAATGATGAAGCAGCATGAAACATGACAACACTAACTGCATGGTAATGGATATAAATATCAAGGTTTAATTGGTGGCGGGCAAGACATCATGTGTTATATAGATAATTTTGATGTTTTTAATTTATGCATGTTTGTGAAAAAAAAACAATATTACAGACTGAGCTGATCCATATTTTTTTTTTAATTTGATGAATCTTGATTTCTCGAGACTACTAAATCAATTGCATAGAAAAAAAAAGTCGATTTTGGACCATTTAATTTGGAGATCGATATATATCGTTGGGAATGCATTTACCACTTTTTGTGGGATTGACATGTGAGATGAACCGGCCATGTGAACCTTATTTAAAGCCACACATTCCATTTCTTATCCCACTTTGTTTTCTAATATTGTTCACTTTTAATTGTCATGTTGAGTTTTTTAAAAGTTAATTTGACTAATTTTCAAAGTTAAATTAGATTACATTAATTTGATATTTTAAACAAAAAATTATGATATTTAAAAACTATACAAAAAGTACTATAAACTCCAATTTTTTTGCATATCAATATGATGAAAAAATATTTCATAAAATGTTAGTCAAAGTTATTATTGTTTAACTCTAAAAAAAGAAACTATAACAATTAAAAATGGACGGAAATAGTATATACCATTTTCCATTTTAGAGTACAATATGTTGTACTCTAGTAACTAATTTGGATCTATCATCTATCTTTTGTTTTATTTTTTGATAATTACATATGAATGATTTGTTATAATCAAATTACTGTAACTATTTTAAAATGTGAAGTTGAAATTTCACGGTGAATTTTGAAGTCCTTAGATTATGGAGATAGTTTCTAATCTTATGTTCTAGGATCGATACTCTTTCTCTACATAAATATATACATAAAATTTTAAAAAATATTTTATATATTACCATATAATAAATTACCAATCGAGTGAATTCATGATTCATCCCCTAGCTATCTCCTAGATCCTCCCTGTTTGTGTATATAACTAGACTCATTAATTATTATTGTTGCATTTGTGAGGCCGTAAAGGCGAAAGGTGAATTTCAGGAGTTGATCTTTTTCGAAAACTATATATTTTTATTTGTTTAATTAATTTTTAAAAATTAAGAAATAATTTATTATTTTATATCTATTTTATCCATCCAAATACATAAATACATTTACTCTTATGCAGTCATTTGTCTGTTTTGTATAGGACCGGTTTATTATTAATTTGGTTAGACGACTAGAGACAAATTTTTGATAGTTTAGAACTTTAGATTATTATTCATTAATTAATCTTTTCACCGTTGCTAATTGTCAAAAGTATAGTACCAGACAAAATGTTCCAATCATATTTATTGGAGTTTAATTCTTTTTATGGCTTTTTTGCCTCGATCTGCAATTTATGTGTATTTTTTGAATATTTTTTTTCTCAATATAAGGTTTCAATGTTGGTGTGTAGGTGAGCTATTTCACTCCTCCTTTAATAATAGATCCTTGGCACGCCAAAATATTAATTTATAGATAGTAATTGGCAGAGTTGTTTTGACTATTAAAGATAGTAGGTACCTCACATCTTGAATTCTGAGTCCGCTTCTGTTTATTTTTTTCTTTTAAAATAAAGCTAAATGGAAATTTCTAACTTATATTGGACCACTTAATTTGTCTAATTAAATGCCTACACTTTGGTTGAAGATAATTTGTTGTTTTCTTCGTTGACATGCATTCAAATATACGTTGGATTTGTTCCATTTAGCCAATTAATTATTTCCTAATCAGGAGTTTCTTCACTCTCATTATCAGGAATCTCAAAAATTGAAATTTGAAAGACGGTAACAATAATTGAGCCAGTTTCTTTCATAAAACCAAATTTCATTCCTATATTACAAAAAATAAAAATAAAAATAAAATCCCTATAGTACACCGAACTGAGAAAGCATGACCAAAAAAGACGAACCTAAACAGAGAAGATATTTTTTTTCAGTTTTAGATAAGATGGCCACACAATCGTGACCTATTTATCTTACTTCTAATCAAAGAAAAACTCCGATAAGTAATACCATATTAATTAATCCTCAAAGGGAAACTTTATTTCCTTTTGAAGCCATCACTGCGATACTTCAATTATTTGTGAAACGTCCTTTTTCATCAATAAAATATAATCTAGTTAGATACTATGATCACTTGGAGGTTGAGTTTCTGTCTCGTTGAGTAGCAAGGATAGCATCAATGGCCTCTTTTACTTGTGAAATGTCTGGTGCTTTTCCACCTTGTGTAGGCCAAAATTCATCCGTTGCCAAAACCTATATTCATAACGACATTATGAATTTAACTTCTGTACGTTGAAACAATGTAAAATTGTTCTATATTATTATTATTATATCGATAATTACTCTTATATCAAGTAATGAAGTTAGTAACTCGAAAAATAAAATAACTAACTTAATTCAAGAGCACAAAAATCAGACAAAAATACTCATGAGGTTTAATATAATTTATAAATATTTACCGTCACTTGCAATTGAAGAAACTTGACGTAACCGATTGCTTTCTCTAACATGGTGACCAAATCAACCTACATTAATTAATATGAACCATGAATATTTATGATCAATTTCTATAAGATTTAATTAGTAAATAAAACATTAAAATGATTTAATTTATTAATTAACCTTGTACGTACCTTGGAACCATTAGGAACAAGTTCTTGTAGTATCTTAAGACGCTCACTAATCCTTTCTCTACGATTCTACAAACAAACATTCCTTTTTAATCTTAATAAGCACGCAATAATTCAAACATTAATTAATTACTTCAAAAATAAGCAATGCAAACCTTGGCTGCAATACTCTGTGGATCCTTTGTACCAACTGAATTATTATTATTTGGTTTCCCCTTTTTTGAACCCGCAGTACATTGCTTCTTATTTGTCTGCATGCTCTCTTCCTGCATTAAATTAAATCAAATCAAATTTTCAATACGTGGAATTTAGATATTGTGAATTATGAATTGAGGAGCTGACTTTACAAGTATATATCAAATTTGTTCTATACTTATTTTTCGTACATATAAATAGGTTCTAGCTTCAAACCACTGAATTTTACCTGACTCGAGAACCTATGATTGGATCCACCACGGGATACTTTATGGTATATTACAATCTCATTACAAAAAAATAGCATCAAAAATTTGGAAAACTAATTAATTACCACGAAGAATATGATTAAGATATTGAGACATAATATAATTGGATTATTAACTAAAATTGTGATCTCTTTAATGGCTAAATTTTTTAGATTAGATAGTTAGATAATTGAGTATTGAATTTCAAATCTCATGATCGTCACCTATAAAAATAAAATATTTTCATATATTTGACCTTTAAAAATAAAGAAAATTACCGTGGAGGGACGCTTATTGAAACGTGATTCATCAACATGAGTAGTGATGCTTGCATTAGCTTCAGAATTTAGCCATCCAAATGGTATTCCATTATTATTGGAATTCTCATTAATCACTCTAGGACTAGTGTTACTACTTCCCTTAGGAGTAACACAATTTTGATAATGCAAATTATTATCTTCCCAAACAGATCCTTCAACTTGATTAATACTACTAATCATTCTTGGATTTGGGCAAAATCTTTCACTTTGTTCAAAACTCAACAAAGATCCATTTGCTGAATGCATAAAATTACCATACACCCCTTTGAAGTTAATAACAGATTGACCATTGGAATTGGAACTACTAGGGCTAGAAAGGGAAGAATTAGAACTGCTTAAAGCAAAATTCTTGGCTATTTTTGGACTTGTTTTTTCTGAATTTTCACATTCTTCAAAAATTGACTTTGGAGGTTCTTCATGGATCCCATATAACTCTGGGGATGAATGATCATTGATCCCAAATTCACCTTCATAATATTGATCATAATTGTCAACCATGCCCATTTTTGTATCACTCATAATAACATGTTCTTTTGCTAGTGCCATAGACATATTTATGATTTTAGAGAATTGTGTAAAGAACAAAGAAAAGATCTAGATGAATATAATAAGAAGCTAGCTAGCTCTAAATTTTGTTTTGTTTGTTTCTAGTGAAAAAGGTCCAATTGTCTTATTGGAACAAGTGTGAAACTAAGATACTAGAGTATATATAGATTGCAATATAATTCCTTCCGTCCAATTTTACTCGGTCCACCGTATTAAAAATAAATATCTATTTTATTCATCCATTAAATTAAAAATAGATGTCCATTTTTATTTATCCAGTTTAAAAAAATTAAGAGACCATTTATCATCTTATACATATTTTACCCTTAAGGTTAATTTTGTGATATAATAAAATTGACATGTCAATTTTATTTATTACTCCCTCAGTTTCTATTTATATATCGTCTTTATTAAAAATAAATGTTCCTTATTATTTGTCATTTCACAAAATCAATGCATAAATGACACTATTCTTTTTATTTTACGCTTGAAAGTATGAATTAACCAAATTGAGAATACTAAATAGTTTATTCATATTCATTGGTTAAATTAATTAATCAAAATAAATTAATTCATGTCCATTTATCGAAAACTTAACTTCAAGAGAACACTAAATAAAAGTACAATGATAAATATATTTACTTTCCTAAGAGACGTGAAATCTAAATGATGACAACTAAATAATAACGGAGAAAGTACTTTTTATCGGATATGTCAAGTCAAATATAAACAGCAATAGTGATTAAAATATATAGAGATTGATAGTAATTAATTAGCTGACAGAATAGAAAGAGATAAGTGATTAATAGTTAAAATAAAAATAGAAGAAATCAGCAAAACCTTCGGCGTTTCTTACGCTTAACCCACGTCTCAGATTCCAATTAATACATTGTTAATAAGTTTTCAAATTCCAAAAAAATGGACTTTGTTTTGTTGAAGGGTTATTTCCTACCAACTTTCCTTGAGAAGCCAATTAACTAAGGTAGAGAGCACGTGGATCTTTCTATTTTATAATTATATTTCACATTCCATGGAGCTAACTACATGCTTTTTCCAGCCTAAATTTGTTTGAAAATTCCTTTTTTTGTGTTTGATTGAGATATACTTAACATGCTGACAGATTCACTTGGAATTTTTTTAATTTTGGTCTGATCAGTCTATTCTTTTTAACTTAATTTTCATGGTTTCAGTAATAAGAATTTTAATTATTTATTTGATCCTTTTATGAGCTATATGTTAGTGAAAACTTACAAGATAACAAAAATACAAGATTACAATCGAAAATAAAATGAAGAAAATAAATCTCTTCAGGCTGAGGCGCGGATATCTTCGCTCTCTTTAAGGAGATTCAAGCCCACTGCAGCAAATGTTTTCACCGGTCCAGCAGTAGTCCTCTTTGACTTGTCCCCTCCAGGATACAACAACCTTCACAAAGTATAACTCAACAACTCTGGACAAGAGTTGAGTCCAAAGCTCCACAAAAAGAACACCTTCCTTCAACTAATAAGAACTCACTTTTTGACAAACTTTTCCTCTCTATCTTTTCTTATGTATTGTATATCTCACAAACCAAATGAAGACCACCACTATTTATACTAGAAGAAGTCTTCCTAGCAATGAATAGAAAGATAATGGGGTAGTAAATAGTGGAGATAAATGGCCTAGAGGTTACATATGTTACAAAGAATAATGAGTGAAATAAGGTGAGGGCATCCAATGCCACAAACGTGCAAAACTGAAGAGCTGCACAACCACCATAATTCACAACGTTCACTTGAACGTTTATCACCATGAATAATGGCATTTAAGCCAAATAACAATTGGCATTACTCAGCCACTTAAAGGAGAATCAGGTGACCAACAATCAATAGAGGAAGTACTGCCTTAGAGGCAACTCCAACGGACAGAATCAAGTTGTCAATGTGGCAATGCAAATAAGCATACTTTTATAATATTAAAATGCTCACACTAACACTATATATTGGTCATTATTCTTTTACTTTAATTTGAGTTCGAAACAATAAATAAAAACTCACTGTCCTATTGAGAATACATGTTTTGAAGAGACGGAAAAAAATAGGTGCATGATTTCCTAATTGTATAGTCTTGTGTAATTCTAATTTCCTCGTGAGATAGTTTTTATAGTTGAGTTAAGTTCAATAATATCTATTTTCTTACATATCAAAATAAGTTTATCACAATTATTTATGAATGTTGAACTCTCATATTAAATTGCTCACGCAACAAGCAATCATCAATAGGTAAAATTTATAGTTTCATCTGTACAATTTGGTATCAGTCAAGTTGTATTATTGTGAATGACATGCAGCACCCCAATCAGGTTCAATATTCAAATAATCAAGTGGTTTGCATGGAATTTAATTTCTTTCCAATTATTGACCTTAATTAATATTGGGACACAACTTCCATTTTGTTGACTAATAGTGGCACTGTTGGTTGTACTTCTAATAATAAATAACCTCTCTCATAAAACGACTAATATACTTCGTCCGTTCGCTCTTACTTGTCATGATTTTACTTAATAATTAATAATATAGATATTTTACCAAATTATCCCTTATTAAATGATGTCTTGGAAAATAATTTGAAAAATAAATATTTAATGTTGAGGGTAAAACATAGAAAAAAGTTATTGTCTTTTTTTGATATGTCAAAAATGACAAGTAAAAATGAAAATTTATTTTAGAAGTAAGTGACAAATAAAAATGAACGGAGAGTATATATAATACACACGTATATAGTAAGTAGTACTCCCTGCGTCTCAAAATATTTAGTATATATTTATTATTTTAAAAGTTTAAAATAAAATTAATTATTTTGTTGTCATTTTACACTTAATATTTAATTGTTTGTGAAGAGTATACACACTTCAATATATTCTGGCACATACATAGCACTTAATATTTAATTGTTTGAGGAGAGTATAAACACTTCAATATATTTTGGCACATAAATAGAGTAATTATTCAATAAAATATAAATTATATCTTAAAATATAAATAAGAATAAAATGGTTAAACATTACTTTTAATTTATATTATTTTTAAGAAACATATAAATACAAACCAACAACATATCAAATATAATCACACCGCAGGTCAATGAAAGACACGATAAGGATTTTGAGATTGAGAGAGTAAATCATAAACGTTTGTACAATCGATAATTCTTGAGAAGTTAATGGTAATATATAAAATTACTATTAATAAATTAAGCAATTTTTAAAAATGTAAATTTGTGAAACCCGATGAAGATTGTCATCCACATGGTTGTGTGTTTTGTGACAGACAAGTCGAAATGGGGAATGTGAAAATCAAAGCTGGAATTGAGAGATGAACACAATTCCATGTCTCAAGGACATTATGTTTTTTTTTTTTCACTAAGTAAGTTGAATATCATTGATTATGTTTTGTTTTTTTAAAACTTTCTAGTGCATTTTATTTAAGGCGGTATTTTCGGTCTATTTTATTTTTCATGTTTCTTTAAAATATTTTTTGAAAAGTTATTTGATTAATTCATCCTTATTACTATGTTTTTCACTATATTAATTTCTCAATATGTAATATGAATTGAGCAGAGATAAAGTAAAAACAGATAATTAGTTTTGTCTGTTATCTAAAATAACGATAATTGTTTTGGATAAGTTATTTTTAATAGATATTAAGCACGATAATTAAAATGAATCGAAGGGAGTAATACTATATGTACTTATATAGTATATATTGTACTATTTACCCCATGTAGACTGTAGTACCACCCTTTAGAATAGTTATGGCAAGCCCATGTTCATTTTTAAGCTCCAGAATATATCTTATCTGGGGCAGATAATATGTATGTAAAAAAATTTACTAATAGACAGCTAATATAATTAAGCCTCAATAAATTACTTAACTAAGATTTTTATTGAATTTGATTAAGTATGGATCCCTTTAATACTGCTCTTTTAACGTGGGCTGCTGCTACGTGTCACTGTGCTAGCACATGGACAGAGACATCATTAGAATTTAAATTGTTGTTTAATTATTAGTAAAATAAACTTCAAGATATATATATATATATAAATACAGTAGGAAATTTGTTAATTCGTTTAACAAATAGTGTTATGAATGAAGACAGATTAATTTAATTTACTCGAACTTATTTCAATTTTGTGCATATCAATTCCCACATGGTGTAGATAAATGGTCACTACAGTTGTACCAATTTGGGAAGAAAGTTGGTCTTATTCGGAATATGAAAAAAAAAAAAAAAAAAAAAGCCTAAAAAAAAATTAAAACACACAAAGAAGTCAATGGGGATCCGGGTGAAAACACTACCCCTAAATCCGCCTATCATAGTGAAGGTCGCCATTTTAATTTTAGGTGATACTAAGCAAATACCCCATAAAAATAAAACAATTACAAACATATACCCCTTTACATTCATATATGATATCCCACCAAATAATTACATTATATACCCCCAACTAATTTCGCTTAACTAATACTAAATCAGTATCATATACTGTATTGGTATCATTAAGGCTTATAATTTTGCTTAATTGATACTAAATCAGTATATATATATATATATATATTGTATTGGTATCATTAAGGTTTCTTGTTCAGAATATATATAGGTATCATTAAGGTTTCTTGTTCAGAAATTACTCACTAGTATCAATTAAGTGAAATTATCAGCCTTAATGATATCAATACAGTATATGATACCGATTTAGTATCAGTTAAGCAAAAATTATCAACCTTAATGAATGTGGGGTATGGACTGTAATTTTTTTTGAAAAAATAAGTATTTCTTGAATTACTTTGGATTGGGGTATGAACATGTAATTATGTTGTGTTTTATGGCCCATTTATGTAGTTTTTTCCTTAATGTTATTCCAATGTTTAAAAATTGTGCAAGTATAATTCTTGAAAGATTACTCTTATCTACATTGTTAAATTGGAGTCTAATGTATTAGTCATATGTGATATATTGCTCAACTATACGGACAAACAATAACATACATAATTTTATACTGTGATCCAACAGTTTTTCTTAAAAAATTCAGCTTGTTCAAAGGTTCTTTAGATTACAGTTTAAAAAGGACAATAAATTACAATAAAAATAAAAAGAAGATCATTTACTAAACAATTGACAAAATTTCACAAATTTAACTCGCATTGTGACCTGCTTTAGTTTTCAGATAACTATTATTATGAATTAATTAATGCAATAATTATCTTTACAAGTGACCAGATACCTATAAAAAATGTTAGCACTATTTATGCCTAGAAATTAGAAGATAAAAGAGTTCAAATAACTAGATTATATAAAAATTATTTGTGAAATTTGTCAGTTGTTCAACTTTCAAAATGTTTATGCTGAATCTGGGATTATTTTCATGTGAAGGAATTTGCTAGATTAAATAATTAATGTGAGACAATCTTGTCGAAGAAAAATTGTGAAGATTAAAGTTAGGGAGCTTGACGAAGAACAAAATACGTTGGGAAATTTTGGGTTTCATAATGCTATGTTTTCGTAACATATTAGCCTCAAAATGCACCACAAAACAAACATGATTCAAGACCTCAGAGCCATGGTGTTAGAGTCGGATCCATCTCAATTCATAGTTGATTCAATGTTGAGCCCCTGTATTGTGTTGTTCATGCTTCAATTGACAGGGCTAGGTGTGCAGAGGTGTATGCTGTTACACGTCTGTTGTGCTTGATTGATCGACTTATATGGTCTTGGGTAATCCTCATAAGGTTCTTGCAATTGTGAAACCCATTTCACTTATTAGCATTAGAGCCAACAATGCAAGAAAACGCTATAAGAAGTATAAAGTGTGCCAAAAACTAGAAAGACACCAATATTTTATCGAACCCATAAAGAAACTATCCACGACTACAGCAAAAGTTGCATGTCTTTGACAAGGCGGACACTGTCCGTACCAAGTTACTACAAGGAGCAACAACTTACAGAAGATTAACATACATTTATGCGTTGTTAAGGTGAGTGGTAACAGATATTGGACTCCGTTCCAGAAAATGCAACATATTCCAACTGATGAACTAATCCCAGCAAACACAATTGGCGTTTCATTAAGTTCCTTCACCTCTGCCAATAATAATCGCCTAAGAAACTCACTGTGTCACCGAGCAGGGGGGAGCTTGAGCCAATGGCAACGTAGCAGCAGGCACCCTGCATATATAAGAGGATCTGTTGATTAAGAAACTTAAAACACAGAGTGGCCAAAAAAAAAAAAAGTGGTGATTGTGAATATGAAAACAACTTGAGAGTACTTGGGTCGTTAAAATAAATGAGGTGGAAGGACTATCATTAACAGAAGAACTCATAATATGGTCGCTATCTAGGAGTCAGATTTATATGATTAGGTAGTGTAATCAGTGAGTAGTGAGAGATGGAGAGCGCGAATTAGTCACAGAAATAAAACAGTTGATAGAGATCTCTATGCGTTCCAAATATTGTAGTTCCTTATACAGTTTATACTGTCACTAATCACACTAGGTTCTCTTGAAGACAAAAAAGCAAAACACTGAATAAATTCCTCTGATTTAGTCAAAGCGTAAAACCTCATGAAAGCAAAAAACTCTCAAATGAGAATGGCTAGGCACCCACAAGTAAATAACAATTCCTGCATTTTCTCTTGTATTTTTCATCCATCTTAAATTGAATGGTTCTCATTCAACTAGGTTGTTTCACAAAATAAACTCTTCTTCTCCAAGTTTTTCTTTATCTTAGCTTCATAATAAGTTTGTAATTGAGAACCACTTACATGTGTGTTAGTCATTCAACTTAACATGTGACCAACTTCTTCCCTTGTCAAGGATTTTCTTCCCTATCTTCACTTCATAATTAGACAAGAGTCACAGTAGCTTTTCGAAGTAACCCTTTGACAAGTGAGTAACCTTAAACTTACAAATGCAATATATTTATCCCAATACATTGCAAATGAAGTAACTGGAATTTAGTTCCAAGGCTAACGTGATCCAAGCTTTAAGCAAATTAGCATCTGTACTAACTACCAACATTTATCTTTGTCCAACTTCTTGTGCCCTCCTCGACTTGGGCACAATTTCAAGCAAGAAGTTAATTTTTTTATTGCATTCAAATATAAGTGGCATGTGGGACTACATTGGGTATGTTGTTGTATTCAAGTATAAGCGGTCTAAAATGGATATTAATCTTTTGAGAATTTTGAATATTTAAACATAAAAGAGGGCCTTGTGGTAGTTCTTGTATAGGGAAATTTAAATATTCTGTTGCTTTCTCAAAAAATAAATAAATTAGAAGTACTAAAAACTGCAGAAGAGAAACTTCCTTCAGAAAAAAAAAACAATATTGTTATAGAAGATACAATTACATGCTTGCGCACTAAGTGCTGGAAATGTGTGGTGCATACTACTACATGAACAACACACTGTTTTTTTGAGAATGTTATTTTATTTTTTTTGAGAATGATGAACAACACACTGTTTTGATGTGTCACAGCATACATGGACAACAAATTAGGAAGGTTAGGTGACATATATGGCTAACTTGACAAATTAGTTGATATTAACTCATTATATTAACCATAAATGATTGATGGTGCAGGAGACGCAAGTAACAAATGCACTACTGAGTTTTTGCAAAACTTTTGAGGACAATAGTTTTACTATTGTGTTCCTCTCGATAAGATATTTATAATACGGTCTACTAATAGACTTATGACTTAATACAGTATATTTGACCAGAAACCAATTTGCTAGAGTCGAGAAGACACTGTAACAACTAAAGGACGTGGGAGAATGTAATCCTGAGTGGCAAACAGATAGATTTAGTCACTCATGAAGGGGAAAAGGAGGGATATAGACGGCAAAAGGAAAAAATGAACAGAACACTTATTTAATTGGTTGTGAACATAGAACAGACATCTTATACAGGACTTTACGTTTGATGAAACAAAAGAGTTTCCTAATCAATAGCAAACCTAATTATAGCAAAACCTTTAATAGCATTCTATGTCTACTTACTATACAATTATCTAGACATGTATAACAAATATAGATACATTCTAACAAGTTAGAAAACTTACTGAGGGTCAACTTGCACATTTTTTTTCTTTGCTTTTCTCTTGTTTCGCCGTTTCTTTCCAGAAGTTGAGCAAAGCAAAGATGGATCCAGGACAGGGGGCACAAATACTATGGGAGGCGCCACTTCCACTATTGAAGATCCTGATTTTGGTCTTTTAAATACATGAAGCTGATCTGGTGCCTGAACATCACTAGGTTGTCCCAAACTATATGCTAAAAGTCCACTATTAGCCTTTTCCCCAGCACCTTCACTAATTTCAACTTCTTTTCTTTTATCCACATGAAGTGGACGACCAAATTCCATTGGCAAGAAGCCAGCATTAACATCACCTGTATCCTGAACTTTATCTAGTGCAGCATAAAGCTTGCGTTTAGACTTGATGATCTCAAACATCACAGTTCCAGCACCAGTTTCTGCAAAATAAGTGATGAAAAGTTAACACTTCATTACAAGGAAGCACTTGAAAGATTAAATATTGAGATCCCCTTCCTTTTCCGGAAGAGGTTTTGGGAGAAGGTGGTTGACCTAAGATGGAAATAACTGCTGCTCGAGCTGCCAGCTGTTCAGCTTCTTTCTTGTTTTTCCCGATTTCTCCCGTATAATGAATACCATTGAAGAACGAGGTAGACTTAAAAACAGGAAGCACTGCCACAGTTTGACTTGTCTGATAAGTAGGTTTCTCCAGGTTCATTTTAACAGCATACTCATTCAGGATAGACTTGCAAAACACTGTATCCTAGAGTACATAAAGGTAAAATAGTATTAGTAATATGAAAAAGGATATATAATTCAGACTGTCAGAGAACACCTTCCAGTTCCAACTTTGGTGTAAATGGATATAGAAAACTTTTATAGGGTTGATTTGACCAAGAGTTGAAACAGATTTGGATCAACTGATCTTTGGAGCATAAGTTTTAGATTTCAGAAACTATAGAAACAAAGAACCCGTCTGCTAGACCTAAGATCCAAACGCCACACTAGTACTGAAGCCCTTCAATTAGCCTCATTCTCTGGCTCTTTAACACATCATAAATAAATCAACCTACTTTTTTGAAACAGAATGTGCCCATCTAATATCCAAACACCATACTAGTACAACAGCTATAACTGAAAGCTTTTCCATTAAGTCTCATTCTCTGGCTCTTCAACAATTCACACATAAATAAACAAACTTCTTTAAATCAAAATGTACCCTATACATCCATATATGTAAAATAAAAGTGAACATAAATGTTCAACATCACAATGCTAGAGAAAAATAGTCTATTCCCACCCCACCCACTCTCTCTCTCTCTCTCTCTGTGGGTTTCTCGTGAAAAATCTAGTGTTATTTTCTGACGCCACCTATATACTGAAGAACCAGCAACTATGGAATAGGTAAATGCAGAATTAAAATAATTAACACAAGATTTTTACTGGAAAAAACCCTTTCCCAAGAACAAAAAAACACGACCTGCCTTGTAGGATGTCCCTCTCAAATTACCACTAAATTTGAGTCACTGCTTTATGTTACAACTATATAACCAAGGGATCTACAACTATAGCACCTTTTCCCCTTTACGATTTCTCCCAATTGTATCTCACTTCTTTCAAGACTTTACTTAGTGAAGGAAGCCCATACAACTCCAAACAACAGCTATGACAAATAACTAGGAATGTAAAGGTTACAAGTTCAGCTCAACGAAACAAACTAGACAACAAGAACTGTTATAATAAATCTGGATAGGAAGAGGTTCTTTTTTTGTTGCCAGGTGACTCTCCTCAAACTGAAAAAACTTTGTGATAAGACCTTGTTCTTATTCTCTCTTTGTATGATCTATTTTCTCTCTGTGTGGATTCTTCAACAACATCAATGTAACGCTTTATATAGTAGTAGATGGTCATTTTTTGTTCTCCCAACTCAACATGGATTAGTTCAAGAATTCAAGAACCTAATCCAAGTTTGACCTTATTTCCATCTTTCTTCCACGTCGACCTTCTCTTATTACTAATCCAATTCAAGAACCTTTCATATTGCTTCTTGTTCCTTACTGCACCAGATTACCCATAATCGTAATTTCTCAAGGAATCCATCAATGCACTTGGAATCTGCTTTGCTCTCGATCAACTGTCAACTTCAAGACTAATGTGAAGGACCTGGTTTCTTCAATCCTTGCAGTGTACTCTTGATGGCATCTCTTGTAGTAGACATGTTAAGGAATTCGTTCTTTGGTCGTTCTTAGTCATAACTCATAATCACTACCAGTCCTTATTTGAGACATGTATAATATCTGGTTCTTGTATATGTTTGTTATGTTTTCCTAATCATCTATTAATCATCAAAACTTCACATTGTTAGCTTACCACATAGCTCCCTAACTCATGGCTCTTTGCTCAACAATTTTCCCCATTTTGATGATGGCAAACCCATAACAAAATATAACTCAATCATTGTAGTCGCATACGCACTCAAATGCACGCCTCCCCCTAAGAACCAGCTTCATGTTGATCATCATGACTTAGTAAGATGTGAGCTCTTACTCAAGTCTTTCATGAGACCAACCTTCCACTCACCGCAACCTAGTAAGTGACCAGGTTATGTGAACCTGATCAAATCCATATGTTTCTTGTACCAGTATCAGGTTCAATTATAACTCTGCACATGGACCTTGTTCTTTTAGCAGTTGTCTCCGGTATAAGTACTCCAAGAACCAGGTTCTTTCTTATCAATGATTATCAGAGTTGTTCAGACTAAAACTGTGGTGGAAGGTATCAGGTAGACATTGGAATTAGTCAAGATGAACGTAAGTTGACTCACCTACCACGTTTTCCGGAAGAAAAAGGAATATCCGAATAGTACTTTAAAGTTGACTAATTTTCATATGACCGTTAGCAAAAAAAATGCTTTTATCACTTACAACTGAACAATATATGTGATTGAAGTTGATAATATATCAACTATGGTAAGTTAAAAAGGGAAAGGTCTCCAGTGAGCTCATATAATATTGCATAGCATTAAGGTGTCGTTTGGTAGTTGGATGAGAAACAAGTTATCTATGTATTGATTTCCGTCTTACTTATACGACCTTTGGCTGATAATTCAGAAACTCGCATAACTCATACATGAATAAGTTATGAGGGAATCTATGTATCATATTTTGCAGGATAGAAGGTGGAATAGCTAATACATGCATAACTAATATATGCACAAAATAATACATAGATTCGCTCATAACTAATCCATACATTACTAATACCTGCATAACTTTAATCAATTACCAAACGACCTCTAAAAGTTAAAGCACAGAGGTAAATGTTTACACTTTACACATAATTTATTTATTTTTTTAAAATGGTAATGGTGTATTCTTCAGCATTAAGGAGATGTTGGTGACCTGCAAGCAGAGGGGAACAAAAGAAGAGAAAAAAAAATAAAAAAAATATATTTACAAGGGTCCTAATAATTCTACAATTTGTTCTGTAACCTCTAAACCTTTCTCTTTACACCAAAAATAAAAGCATGCAATACAATCCCATCTAACCTTCTGAATGGAATTGAACCTATCTTCAAATTTCTACTATTTCTTTCTTTCCATACTGTCCACCAAATGCAATGTGGAATTATCCTCCACCATGCCTTTTGACTCTTGCTCCCCCCTCTTCTTATCCAACAACTCAACAAATCTGCAGTATGCTCGGGCATGGTCCAGTTTGTTTTTGTGAGACTAAGGAAGATGGCCCAAATTTGTGTTGTAAAGTTGCAATGCAAGAATAGATGCTGGTTGGTCTCTGCTGCGTTCCTGCATAATGAACACCAAGATACTATAATCTTTCCTTTTCTCCTCAGCACTTCATGTGTCAGGCAAGCCCTTCTAGCAACCAACCATGTAAAGCATTTTATCTTAGTTGGTGTTAAGGTTCTCCATACCTTTCTCCACAAACTCTGCTTAGAGTTGTGTTGCTGTGGACTTGCCATTTTGTATGCTCTGCTAACAGTGAAAGCCCCTTCTTTACTATGTTTCCATCTCAAAGAATCAGGAGCATTGGTGATGCCAGGGGAATTTTTCTAAAAGCTCTAGCAATTTGGCCACTCTCTCCACTTCCCAGTCATTCAAAAACCTTCTGAAGATTAGATCCCACCCTTGTGCTGTCCAACATTCATTGATATTTGCATCAGGATTACTACATAGTAAGAACAGATCTGGAATGGATTCTTTTAGAGGAATCTGTTTGTTCCACGCATCTGTCCAAAACTTAGTTCTCCTGCCATTTCCCACTTCAATGTACGTATTAGCTTCAAGTTTTTGCCATAAGTTTCTGATAGTTCTCCAGACCCCCACCCCATAGGCATCAACACTAACATTACTGCACCAAGGATTGTACTCACCATACTTGGATCTGATGACATCCTTCCATAAAGCTTGCCCCTCTTCATTATACCTCCATAACCATTTCATCAAAAGACTTTTGTTTTGTTTCCTTAGATCTCTAATACCCATACCTCCTTTGTCTTTGCTTTTCAAGGTTATCTCCCATTTGACTAGGTTATAACCTTTAATTTCTTTGCATCCATGCCAAAGGAAGTATCTTCTAGTCCTACGGGTTCTCTCAGCTTATTGAGTCATTGACAAACAAGGATGTGTTTTACACTTCAAACAACGAGAATCATCCTGTTTCACTCAATGAAATTGGTAAATAATCTACCAAAACACTGAATTTTTCAACCCGTAATCAGCTTGGTCTAACCATTATGCGGGTATGAAGAATATTAACTAAACCTGCCTGCAGAATTATAGCTATTTCTCAGAAAATTTTTGTGACATGTCACCATCACATCTTCTTCCCAGGGGATAAAGTACAAAGCTATAGGAACCTATTCATCAAGATCAAACTTTTAAGTGGAGAAGGGTAGAGGGGCGGGCCCATTATCCACCGAGTTTAGAAGGCTGTGATTGGTCCAAAGGGCGGGTCACAGATGGATTTCTCGGTTATCAAAAAAAAAAAAAAAGATCAAACTAATTATAGTTACTTAATTCCACCGCTGAAGTTAAATGCGTTGGTGCGGTGCCAATTAAATTGAACATGACGATGGGCAATAGAGAGCAAATGTGAACAAGATTACTTCCTCTGGAATTAAGCTGACTTAAATCTTTCGAGGAACTTTCAAGTTCCAGGAAAGTCCGAGAATAAACATGTATAGAGGACATAAAAAATATAGAAGGTGAAAAAAGATTCTTTGGAAGAACTGGTACTTGGTAATTACTAGGCAGTACTTTGGAAACTAATTATACTCTGAGACAACATTTGGGACAGAAGCCAACATATCATCATAGTCTTTTAGATCTTTGATAAAGAAAAATATTTCAGAATATTGCAGTCTCAACCGTTGGCTTCCTCAATATTCACATGTTAAAAATATCAAGGATAGATCAAAAATGATTTCTGAGTAGTCATAGAGATTAAGAAAAAATGAATACAATACTGTAATGCCTCAGTCTACACCATATATGAAGGGCATGAGTACACTTTTTTATTCACAACTTTCATGCTTTTCATCTACTGACCTATTCAGTTGGAGAAAGAAGAGAGTTTCATCTCATATTACAACATTATCAGTGCCATAATTCAGGATAATCATGAATCAACCTTGTTAACCTCAAGATATCCAGTACTCTAACCCTAATTCATCGCCCAAAGAAATTAAAATTCAAGGCCCATTTATAAAAGTGAGCGCCACTTTAAAATCAGGCATGCCTTAAATAAGATGTTCCTTTAAGAAAATCACCTAGCAACTAAGATATAAGTCATTTAGACTCTTATAAAATTGAATAACCAAAATATATTATTTAGCAAGAATACAACAAACCTCACGAATAAGAGGGCATCCCTCATGTTTCAGCTTTTCTTTCACGCCAATCAAAGCAACTTTGGCGGCATCCTGCTCTGCAGCCTTTACATGTGAAAATGTGTTAGGAGAGGTATACCAAACCCCATCAACCAAAACACTGGATCTAAAGAGGGGTGCATGCTGAGAGCTTGCATTGACAGTGTGATAAACAGGACGACCTAGGGACGACCGCTGGGTCAACTCTTGTAGGCGATTCTTGTGAATGAATTCCTCATGAATATCTACAACGAGAAATGACAATATCAAGTCAGAGTGGAGCTAGTATCATAAACAAATTAGGTTCCAAGAGTTTCAAACATGTTAAACCAAAAATATCTGTTGTTCGTCGTCTTTTATAAAAAAAGGGCTAAACAGCAAGATTTGAATAACCATTTCCATTCAAAACATATATTTAATTATCTTTCTGAAAACAGAGGGCTAATTTAAAAACCTACTGCATACTTCATTATATATACACTAGCACACACCTATATACGTGCGTACAAACCAAATAAATCATGCACTGATTCTTCAGATAAATCTTTATCCAAAAAAACAACAAAAACCTTCCAGGGTGTAGGGTGTAGGATGCATCATCCTACTAATTCAGCACCCTAGGCTTCTAAATCAGTTCATTTCCGTTGTAAACCATTCAAGAAAAACCTCGCAGTACCAGCAAGGGGTAGGTGTGATGGTTGGAATCCGTCTAACGTCAAGTAGTGGTTTGGGCTTCGACCCCTAGGAAGGGAGAACATAACTCCCAATAGGAAGAGCTCTAACCCCTAACTGGGCTTACCCCACAGGAATTTAAACACACCACTGAGTTCTTAATACCAGATGCCCAAAAGCCAGGGGGGAAATCCCAGTACTAGCATGGTTTCTTCTCTACTCCTTACCAAAAGTGTTTTTTTCCTTAAGGAAAGAATTATAAACAAAGAAATCTCATTGTTCTGATGCTACTCTTGAAGAACATCCCTACTTCACAAATTACAGACACACAACTGATGCTCCCCTAGATTAAGGGTGCTTTCATTATGAACCAATTTTCTCATGTTCGGTTGGTCAAATATTTTGGAAAACAAGCTCCTTGAAAATGAGGAAAATGACTTCCCTAATGGGAGTAGGGAAAAAAAGTTCCGCAAGTGGCATTCCACATTGATTGTGTCCTCTCCACCCTCAACCTCATCTTCACCGCCACCCCCCATAATCCTCATCCCCACCACCTCACACCTCTACCTTCCCCCCTCCCATAATATTTGACTAAATTATATTAAAATGCTTTTAGGATAATACATTTTTCTTACCTACCGAACACAAAGAAAATAAGTAAGAAACCACTTACTCTCCTAGAAACCCCTCTTCCAGAACACAAACATCCCGTATAATAGCAAAAAAGTATCACCACAAAAGACCATTTTCCATCACCTCCCAAGTCAAATAAAACAATTAACAGTTTCTATGTTGATGGGTTTTACAGATCCAGAAACCAAAACACCTAAAAAAAATATCAAAAGAATACTATCTCTACCAGCACTTGACAGCAAAACAGAGAATGAAAAACTTACTTTGACGCTCTCCTTTTTCAGTTTCAGTTTCAGAAATGTTTGGTTGAGGGTTTTGAATAATCACATGTTCGGCCATTTTGATGGGCTGCTCAGAGCTTTGAGTCACAGAATTCACTTCCTCCATGGTTGCAGAAGATGATATTTCCCAAGTTGTTTTTTTAGAGTTCACTGAAAGAGAAGGCAATTTGTAATCCTTGGTACACACTACACACACAACATTTTGCAATATGCTAGGTTTATTTCTTAGTAAAAGAAATTGGGATTTGAACTCATGTAATGTTATTTGTGGATGGTTGTTACATGTATTTGTAATTGTAATAGTGTAGAATATAATATTGGGTTTTGGAGTATTCTTCTGAGTTTTATTATATTGTATCGTTAAATTCATGTTATATAGTACTTATTATTTTATGTAACTATAAATTTGGTGTAGTTTGATCATTAATTATTTATTTTGTTTCTTTATTTAATTAATTGATTTTATTTTTTAAGCTTATTTTTTTAAATAATAATTCTTTATTGTATTCTTCTTCTTTTTTAGATTTATCCTTTATGATATTGATTTGTTTAATAATTAAAAATGTTATAATTTATTTCAATTTTGTATTCATCAAAATAATGTAGTTTAAATATAATATGATGTAAAAATGATTTAAAAAGTTTTTAGTCAAATTTTATTTATGAGTTGAACTCATAATATATTTGTTACATACTATCTGTGAGTTAAGTTTTTAAAATTAGTAATTAATGGTATTTGTCAATTGTGATTTTTAGTCGCAATCAGTTAATGCAATTTATACGTTACATTTGACGAATGGTGATAACTACATGTTTAAATTCATAAGACATTTGTCTCATGCGATTGTAAGTTGAATTTTTTGAATTAGTAATTAATGGTATTGATCAATATGATTTTTAGTCGCAATCAGTTAATGCAATTTATAAGTTACATTTGACGAATTGTGATAACTGCATCATTTAAATTCAAAGACATTTGTCCCATGCGATTTGTAAGTTGAGTTTTTGAATTAGTGATTAATGATATTTGACCAATGTGATTTTTAGTCGCAATTAGTTAATGCAACTTTTAATTTACATTTGACGAATTATGATAAACTACATCGTTAAATTCATAAGACATTTGTCCCATGCGATTTGTAGGTTGAGTTTTTGAATTAGTAATAATGATATTTGACGAATGTGATTTTTAGTCGCAATCAGTTAATGCAATCTTTAAGTTACATTTGACGAATAGTGATAACTACATCATTTGAACTCATAAGACACTTGTCCCATGAAATTTGTATGTTTAGTTTTTTGAATTAATAATGAATGGTATTTGTCAAATGTAATTTTTAGTCGCAGTCACTTAATGCAATTTATAAATTGTATTTGACGAACGGTGAAAACTATAATTAAAAGTTAAATAAGTTTATATGTTAAGTGTAAAAGTCTTTATTGTGATAACTTAGACATAAAAGGAAATAGTTTATTTAAATAGATTAAAAAAAACCCGTAAATATTAGAAATAATATTTATTGTTAGCATGTAAAATTAAAATTACAAAGTTGATTTTCACATATAAGTATTTTCAATTTACTTGTTTTATGTCAATCAATTTATGAAAACGAATAAGAATATCTTTTTAATGTACAACTTGGAGTTGATTTTCTCCTTTTCCTTGCTGTTGTGCTCATCAAGCGTCTCAAAAGGAAATAATTTTTTTTAAAAAAATGGACCTGCCTATGGAAAAATTACGCGGTTAAGTAAATTTATACTACTTAATAACTCATAATAGCTATAGTTTGCTATAATTGCAACTCGCGACTAACATTATACATTAAATACGTGGGCTGACTTCGAGTTTGTATAATTAGTCACGTTTGTATATGTATAATTCTCCAGAATATACAAATACATATGTATAATATACAATTATCTAACCGATATACATATACAATTCACCTCTCTCCCACTCTTTGCCCTCTCTTGCTCGCCTCTCTCCTAGTCTCGCTCGTCTCTCTCCTCCCTATAACATGTAGCTACAAATTGTAATTATCAAACTATAACTATGGAGAGTAATTAGGCTATTTTTGAGTGGCCATATGTGAAAGTTCCTCT
>NW_006239181.1:383516-385873 GCF_000226075.1 Solanum tuberosum | reverse complement strand
AAATCTCTCTCGCATCTCTCCTCCCTCTCCCAATCTCACTTGATATATATACAAATACATATGTATAATATACAATTATCTAACCGATATACATATACAATTCACCTCTCTCCCACTCTTTGCCCTCTCTTGCTCGCCTCTCTCCTAGTCTCGCTCGTCTCTCTCCTCCCTATAACATGTAGCTAACAAATTGTAATTATCAAACTATAACTATGGAGAGTAATTAGGCTATTTTTGAGTGGCCATATGTGAAAGTTCCTCTATATATATTTTTTGTCATAATTATATGTCAACTTTTGAATTGATACACATAATAAGAAAACAATGATTGACATAGTGAATTACTCTCATTTCACCTTATTAATTATGAAATGGATTAATTAAAAATTTAAGATTTTCAAGAAGTTTTAACCTTTTCAAAATTAATTAAATGAGGTATAACAAGTAAAAAAAATTGTTCTTTCTTAATTTGTCAAAATGGACAAGTAAAAAGAGACAAATTTTAAAAAAACTATACAAATAATTATGGACTGAAAAAGTATGATATATTACATTTTTTTGAAGTTGACGTACTCCCTCCGTTTCAAATTAATTGAATTGTTGAGATATTTTTCATTTTTCAAATTAACTTAATTGTTCAATTTTTGAGACTATTTTTAGACTGTTCTTCCAATTTTACCCTTCATTAGTTAGTAGTGGAATTAGTTATTAATTAATGTTTAGTTATTTTAATCAAAAATTTGACAATAATTAATAAGGATAAAAATGAAAATTTATATCTAATTTATGTCTTAATCTTCTTTTCTTAAAAGGTGTGAAATACCTCAATAATTCAATTAATTTGAAACGGAGGAGTAATCTCTTCTCCTCATTATGTGAGTATGTCTTTGCATCAAGGCGTACAAAAATAGTCAGACATAATCACGAAGGTCACGAAATTAAGGATTTGTTTGGCCTCAAAAAATATATTTGGGAAACTTTTGCAGAAATTTAGAAAATGGTGTTTGACTACATAATTTGTTATTTTTTGACAAATATATTTGTCAAATATTTCAAGTTTCAAATATTAGAATTTGAAGTATTTAAGCCAAGTTCTAATATTTGGAAATTTTTAAAAATTAAAAAATTACTCCAAATTTTTATATTTTATAAAAAACATCCATCATTTAATTATTTCTCCTTACTAATATTTATCTATCAAATTACTCCATTAATAATTAATAATTACTCTTCTTTCCTATTCATACAAAACTTGGCAGAAATATAAATTTTATTTTTAATAGCTAGGTTATATTCATCCTGAAATCAGTGACAAGTTTAAATATGCAATGAAGTCTTGTTTTTGTCCATATTGTTATTTTGTTGTTGTGACTGTTATAAGGTTATTTTTCCGAAACATGTTCATTATAAAATGACAATACAAACTTAAAGGTATTTTTAATAACTTAAAACTTATAGATATAAATCATATTTTTTGAAATAGTCAAATATTCTCCCAAAACTTATGAGTTATGACCAAACGCATGGTGAAACTTCACCCAAAAATGATTTATCTAGAATATTTGTGAATTTGGGGCCAAAAACTAATTAACTATAAACTATATATGAATTTCGAAATGTAGCTGGAATAGCTCAGTTGGTTAGAGCGTGTGGCTGTTAACCACAAGGTCGGAGGTTCAAGCCCTCCTTCTAGCGTTTTTTTTATTTCATTTTTTTATCCTTACAATTTTTAGGAAATTGGGCTGGATTCACATGAACCATGTGGGCCGCATCATCTCATTCCAAAACTGTATCAGGTCCAACAAGACAGTTTCGGGAGCTAATTCAAAATTACCTACTCGATTAACATGCTTTATCTGCATGAAGTGACGTAAATAAATCAACAAATATGAAGCAAGACCTACTTCCTCCCGTTTTAGGGATAATTGAGAGAGTTATCTCCCTTCACCAACAATGGCATAAAAAAATATTATTTATGCTTTTTTTTCAACAGCAGATCAGATCAATATACTGAATTACTACCTACTAAAGTATTTAAGTAAGGGAAAATTGTATGAAATAACAAACTATTAATTCAAATTAAATTTTATACCCATAGTTTATTTTAATTGTAATTTGCAGCAAACATCCCCTTTTTTTGCCATCTGATTCGGTATACAATTAGTCATTTTCGGTATATAATTAGTCATTTTATACATTTCGGTATAAAATGTATAAAATGCGTTTGTGTTTGTATAAAGCGAGGGAAAAGTGTATATACAAATACAAATACATATATTTTCGTCCTATACACTTATAATTATACAAATATAGATCTTATTATACAAATTACAATGTATAAATGAATTTATACAAAA